>NW_028274814.1:36103169-36256710 GCF_037043125.1 Eumetopias jubatus | reverse complement strand
CCCACGTAGAAGTGTAAGAGAGTTCCCCTTTCTCCTCACCAACATTTGTTATTTCTTCGCTTGTTAATTTTTGCAATTCTGACTGGTGTGAAGTGGTATCTCATTGTCATTTGGATTTCTTTTTCCCCATGCCAAGTGATGTTGAGCAGTTTGTCATATGTCTGTTGGCCATTTGTGTGTCTTCTTTGGAGAAATATCTGTTCATATCTTCTGCCCATTTCTTGACTCGCTTATTTGTTTTTTGGGTGTTGAGTTTGGGTGTTGAACGGTAGTAAAGCGTACGGCACATTCATGATGCTTCCACACCCACTTTTGGAAATGCTTCTCTCTCCAGGATACCTGAAGATGTTAGTGGAGAGTTGCCGTATACGCAGACTTGCTTTTCCCAGGTGAGTGCATGGCACATTCCTTATTCACTCACGCGCGCGCGTGCGCACACACACACACACACACACACACACAGACAGAGTTGAACATGTTTCTGTCTCGTCAGGAAAGGAGGTGTTTGTTGAGAGACGGTTTCTCGCCAATGCTTTTGGGTGCTTGCCCTTTTCCCCCCGGAGAGTAAAGTGTATGCGCTTTTTGCCTAGGCTTCCGTACACACCCTTGAGAAGCCTTCCCTCAGCCAGAAACAAGCCGTGAGTTGAAAGAGGCGTTCCACACAGACCTCCTTCTCAGAGCGAAGCCTGTCACACTTTTCCTTGGGCCTCCACACGCACTTTAGAAAAACTTCCTCCGGGAAGCTGTGAGTTGAACGACGGGTTTCCTACAGCGGTTTTCCGTGGGGGTAAGGATATATGGCACTTGGCCTTAGGCTTCCACGCACACATTGGAAAGGCTTCTCTCTTCGTGAAACAAGATGTGCGGTGAACGTTGCGTTCTGCGCAGGCTTGGTTTTCACACATCAGCCCATGGTACTTTCCCTAGGCTTCCACACGCGCAGTGAGTATCCCTTCCCTAAACCTGAACCAAGACGCGGGGGAAAGCTGCCTTCTACACCACCTTCTTTTCCGAGTTTCGTATAGAACCCTTGCGTTGTGCTTCCACATCCACTTTTGTCACTGCTTCGATATATCCTCCGGAGAGGGGTTCGCTTGAAAGACGGTCTCCCTCCGTCACGCTTTCAAGGAGTTAAGGATAGGGCACTCTCCTTATGCCTGCACACGTCCACTTGCAATCTCGACTGACTTCATGACCCCGTCCAATGCTACGCTGAAAGTCCCATTGCGCGCGGCCTTGTTTCTAAGAGATGAGGACAGGGCACGGCACGTTCCTTGTGCTTCCACCACGACTATATAAAAGGCTCCCGTCTCCAAGGCAAAGGATGTCAGGTGCAAGACGGCTTCGCAAAAGCGAGGTTGCCTCTTAGAGGGCGGTCTACGGCGCTCTCCTGACGCTTCCACGCCTACATATGCAAACGCTTCTGGGCTCACGAAAGAAGACGTCCGTTGAAAGCTGCCTTGTACCCCGACGCGTTTCTCGGAGTTAGGTCCAGGGAACGGTCCCTGTGCGATCACACGCAGCCTTGAGATGGCTCAGCTCTTTTCGATCGTCAGGGAGGACGTTTCTCGGAGTTAGGTCCAGGGAAAGGTAGTAAAGCGTACGGCACTTTCATGATGCTTCCACACCCACTTTTGGAAATGCTTCTCTCTCCAGGATACCTGAAGATGCTAGTGGCGAGTCGCCGTAGACGCAGACTTGCTTTTCCCAGGTCAGTACATGGCACTCTCCTTATTCACTCACGCACGCGCGCGCGCGCGTGCCCTCACACACACACACACACACACACACACACACACACACACACACACACACACACAGAGTTGAACATGTTTCTGTCTCGTCAGGAAAGAACGTGATCGTTGAGAGACGGTTTCTCGCCGATGCTTTTGGGTTCTTGCTTTTTTCCCCCCGGAGAGAGAAGTGTAGCCGCTTTTTCCCTAGGCTTCCGTACACACCCTTGAGAAGCCTTCCGTCAGCCAGAAACAAGCCATGAGTTGAAAGAGGCGTTCCACGCAGACCTCCTTCTCAGAGCGAAGCCTGTCACACTTTTCCTTGTGAAGTAAACTAGAGAGATACAAATACTTTCTCAATGATTGCTTTAACAAAAAAGGACTAAATATCCCAATCAGAAAACATAGACTGTAAAGAGGAAGCAAGACCCATCTCTATGCTGCCTACCAGAGAATCACTTCAGACCTAAAAATAAAAGCAGATTGGAAGTAATGGGACACAAAACCATTTATCATGCAAATGGAAGTGAAAAGAAAGTTGGAGTCGTAATATTTTTATGAGAGAAAATAAACTGAATTGTGGGGAAGATGGCAGAGTAGAAGGACCCTAAACTCACCTCATCCCACAGATACAACTAGGTAACACTCACACCAGAGTCACCCAGAAATGGACCTTCAGATTTCCCCACAAAACTATACAACTAAATGGAGAGAGGGAATCACATCAAAGATGGTAGGAAGGACAAGGACTCTGTAGGAATCTAAAGCCCATATTTCTGACCACCAGAGGGAGGGAACCACAGTCACAGAGGGGCCAGAAACAAACTACTACACCGGGGAGCCTCTAAAGCGTAGAGACATCCTCATAGCTTATGGCTTTGAAAATCAGAAGGGATGACATTTGTGAGCGTATACAACCAGCAGACTTAAAGCTTGGAACTTTTAAAAATCAGCTGTCTCAGCTCTGAGAGAGCACAGAAGGTGATAGGAAGCTGAGATCTGTCCTTAAAGATTAAGCAGAGCAAAGAGTGTGGAGAAGCTTGGGTGAAGCAGGTTGAAAGGTGCTTGAGGATTAAACAAGGGAGACATAGTTCCTGAACTCAGAGTTTGCTAAGGGACTTGTCCAGGAACAAAGGAGCTGGCAGGTGCCATTTCCCTCTACGGCCCCTCATTATAAACACACACCTACCTGCAAGACCAAGCACAATCTAGCAATCACTAACTTGCATAAACCATGGCCCATCCCCACCCCTACCAGACCTGCTTCAGTCCCAGTGCTGTGGATACCCTCCCTGATAAGACCCACACAATCCTTGACAACAATATGTCTCCCCATCACCCACAGAACACGCATGCATCTTGTTAAAACAGCACACCCCATGTGTTGTGCACAATGACACAGTCCAGATCCAGTCTCTGTTGTTGCTATGCATTACCTTCAGAGGAGAACCAGCATCACCAAGTGAAAAATGTATGTTCTGCCCCGTATTTTCAAGAACAAGCAATATATCTGACCTTCCTAACAGAGAGATATTCTCTGAGAAGTAGGCCAAATGAGCAGACAGAGGACTATGTCCTAAACGAAAGAAGAGGACAAAGCCACAGCAAGAGACCTAAACAAAATGGATATAAGGAACATGCCTGACAGAAAATTTAAGATAACAATTATAAAGATACTCACTGGGGAAATGAAAAGAGGGAGGACATCAGAAGGGGGAACATCATTGAGACTCTTAACAAAGAGATATGAAAGAAATAATCAGAGATGTGGAACACAAGAAATGAAATGAAGAATATACTAGATAGAATAATTAGCAGGATGGACGAAGCAGAGGAACAAATTAATGAACTAGAAGACAGTAATGGAAAGTAATCAAGCGGAACAAATGAGAGGAAAAAGAAGTATGCAAAAATGAGAAGAGACTTAGGGAATTCAGTGACTCCATCCAGTGTAACAACACCCACATGAGAGGGATGCCAGAAGGTGAAAAGGGGGAAAAGGGGGCAGAAAATCTATTTGACCAAAGAAGAGCTGAAAACTTAACCTAATCTGGTGAAGGAAACCTATACAAATCCATAAGGCATAGAGATCCCCTCCCACAAAATCAACCTAAGGAGGTCCACATCAAGATACATAGTAATCCAAATGGGAAAAGGTAGTGATAAAGAAAAAACATTTAAAGCAGCAAGATAAAAGAAGACAGTTAACATGCAAGGGAAAGCCCATAAAGCTATCAGCTGAGTTTTCAGCAGAAACTATGCAGGACAGAAGAAAGTGGCGTTAAATATTCAAAGTGCTGAAGGAGAAAAATCTGCAGCAAGGAATAATTTATCCAGCAAGCCTATCCTTCAGAAAAGAAGGGGAGAAAAAGAGTTTCTTAGCCACACAAACTAAAAGAGTTCATGACCACTAAATTAACTACAAAAAATATTGAAGGGGACACTATGAGTGGAAAAAAATCGTAAGTGAGAGTATGACAATAATGAATCAAGGAAGCAGTAAAAATAAGTATTTCTGTAAAAATCAGTTAAGGGATTCACAAAATAAAAGTATGTAAAATATGAAAACATATACCCTAACACATGAGGAGGAGTCAACAGTGGGTTTGAACTTAAACAGCATTCAACTTAATATAGACTGAAAAGGCTATATATAATCCAGGGGGTCACCACAAACCCAAACCTCTAATACACATGCAAAAGATAAAGGGAAAGAAATCCAAGAATATCATTAAAGAAAACGAGCAAACCATGAGAGAGAGAGCAAGAGAAGAAAGGATCAGAGAAAAACTACACAAAAAACTATGAAACAAGTAACAAAACATCAATAAATACATGTCTAATGATAATTAGTTTGAATGTAAATGGACTAAATGCTCCAAGCAAAAGAGCATGACAGAGTTTGTATATATATATAAAAGATTTCACACCTAAAGACACCTGCAGATGGAAATTAAGAGATGGAGAAAAATTAATCATGCAAGTGGATGTCAAGAGAAGTCAGAGTAGCAATCCTTATATCAGACAAAATAGACTCTTTTAACATTGAAATTGAATTAGCCAACATAGAGTACACCAGTAGTTTCAAATGTAGCGTTCCACAATTCATCAGTTGTGTATACCACCCAGTGTTCATCACATGACATGCATTCCTTAATGCCCATCACACAGTTACTCCATCTCCCCACCCACCTTTCCTCCAGCAACCCTCAGTTTGTTTCCAATAGTTAGGAACCTGTCATGGATTTTCTTCCTCTCTGGTTGCTTCGCATTCATTTTCCCTCCCTTCCCCTATGATCCTCTGTGCTGTTCCTTCTATTCCACATATGAGTAAAACCATATAATAATTGTTTTTCTCTGACTGACTTATTTTGCTCAGCATAATACCCTCCAGTGCCTTCCACATCGATATGCTAAATATTGATCCTTTCTGATGGCTGAGTCATATTCCATTGTATATGTATATACCATGTTTTCTTTATCCATTTATCTGTCGATGGATGTCTTGGTTCCTTCCACGGTTTGGCTATTGTGGACAATGTCGCTATAAACATTCGGGGTGCAGTTGCCCCTTCAGATCACTACATTTGTAGCTTTGGGGTAAATAAAATTGCTGGGTTGTAAGGGAGCTCTCTTTTAAGTTCTTGAGGAACCTCCATATTGTTTTCCAAAGTGGCTGTACCAGTTTTCATTCCCACTTAGAAGTGTAAGAGAGTTCCCCTTTCTCCTCACCAACATTTGTTATTTCTTCGCTTGTTAATTTTTGCAATTCTGACTGGTGTGAAGTGGTATCTCATTGTCATTTGGATTTCTTTTTCCCCATGCCAAGTGATGTTGAGCAGTTTGTCATATGTCTGTTGGGCATTTGTGTGTCTTCTTTGGAGAAATATCTGTTCATATCTTCTGCCCATTTCTTGACTCGCTTATTTGTTTTTTGGGTGTTGAGTTTGGGTGTTGAACGGTAGTAAAGCGTACGGCACATTCATGATGCTTCCACACCCACTTTTGGAAATGCTTCTCTCTCCAGGATACCTGAAGATGTTAGTGGAGAGTTGCCGTATACGCAGACTTGCTTTTCCCAGGTGAGTGCATGGCACATTCCTTATTCACTCACGCGCGCGCACGCGCACACACACACACACACACACACACACACAGAGTTGAACATGTTTCTGTCTCGTCAGGAAAGAAGGTGTTTGTTGAGAGACGGTTTCTCGCCAATGCTTTTGGGTGCTTGCCCTTTTCCCCCCGGAGAGTAAAGTGTATGCGCTTTTTGCCTAGGCTTCCGTACACACCCTTGAGAAGCCTTCCCTCAGCCAGAAACAAGCCGTGAGTTGAAAGAGGCGTTCCACACAGACCTCCTTCTCAGAGCGAAGCCTGTCACACTTTTCCTTGGGCCTCCACACGCACTTTAGAAAAACTTCCTCCGGGAAGCTGTGAGTTGAACGACGGGTTTCCTACAGCGGTTTTCCGTGGGGGTAAGGATATATGGCACTTGGCCTTAGGCTTCCACGCACACATTGGAAAGGCTTCTCTCTTCGTGAAACAAGATGTGCGCTGAACGTTGCGTTCTGCGCAGGCTTGGTTTTCACACATCAGCCCATGGTACTTTCCCTAGGCTTCCACACGCGCAGTGAGTATCCCTTCCCTAAACCTGAACCAAGACGCGGGGGAAAGCTGCCTTCTACACCACCTTCTTTTCCGAGTTTCGTATAGAACCCTTGCGTTGTGCTTCCACATCCACTTTTGTCACTGCTTCGATATATCCTCCGGAGAGGGGTTCGCTTGAAAGACGGTCTCCCTCCGTCACGCTTTCAAGGAGTTAAGGATAGGGCACTCTCCTTATGCCTGCACACGTCCACTTGAAATCTCGACTGACTTCATGTCCCCGTCCATATGCTACGCTGAAAGTCCCATTGCGCGCGGCCTTGTTTCTAAGAGATGAGGACAGGGCACGGCACGTTCCTTGTGCTTCCACCACGACTATATAAAAGTCTACCGTCTCCAAGGCAAAGGATGTCAGGTGCAAGACGGCTTCGCAAAAGCGAGGTTGCCTCTTAGAGGGCGGTCTACGGCGCTCTCCTGACGCTTCCACGCCTACATATGCAAAAGCTTCTGGGCTCACGAAAGAAGACGTCCGTTGAAAGTTGCCTTGTACCCCGACGCGTTTTCCGGAGTTAGGTCCAGGGAACGGTCCCTGTGCGATCACATGCAGCCTTGAGATGGCTCAGCTCTTTTCGATCGTCAGGGAGGACGTTTCTCGGAGTTAGGTCCAGGGAAAGGTAGTAAAGCGTACGGCACTTTCATGATGCTTCCACACCCACTTTTGGAAATGCTTCTCTCTCCAGGATACCTGAAGATGCTAGTGGCGAGTCGCCGTAGACGCAGACTTGCTTTTCCCAGGTCAGTACATGGCACTCTCCTTATTCACTCACGCACGCGCGCGCGCGCGTGCCCTCACACACACACACACACACACACACACAGAGTTGAACATGTTTCTGTCTCGTCAGGAAAGAAGGTGATCGTTGAGAGACGGTTTCTCGCCGATGCTTTTGGGTTCTTGCTTTTTTCCCCCCGGAGAGAGAAGTGTAGCCGCTTTTTCCCTAGGCTTCCGTACACACCCTTGAGAAGCCTTCCGTCAGCTAGAAACAAGCCATGAGTTGAAAGAGGCGTTCCACGCAGACCTCCTTCTCAGAGCGAAGCCTGTCACACTTTTCCTTGTGAAGTAAACTAGAGAGATACAAATACTTTCTCAATGATTGCTTTAACAAAAAAGGACTAAATATCCCAATCAGAAAACATAGACTGTAAAGAGGAAGCAAGACCCATCTCTATGCTGCCTACCAGAGAATCACTTCAGACCTAAAAATAAAAGCAGATTGGAAGTAATGGGACACAAAACCATTTATCATGCAAATGGAAGTGAAAAGAAAGTTGGAGTCGTAATATTTTTATGAGACAAAATAAACTGAATTGTGGGGAAGATGGCAGAGTAGAAGGACCCTAAACTCACCTCATCCCACAGATACAACTAGGTAACACTCACACCAGAGTCACCCAGAAATGGACCTTCAGATTTCCCCACAAAACTATACAACTAAATGGAGAGAGGGAATCACATCAAAGATGGTAGGAAGGACAAGGACTCTGTAGGAATCTAAAGACCATATTTCTGACCACCAGAGTGAGGGAACCACAGTCACAGAGGGGCCAGAAACAAACTACTACACCGGGGAGCCTCTAAAGCGTAGAGACATCCTCATAGCTTATGGCTTTGAAAATCAGAAGGGATGACATTTGTGAGCGTATACAACCAGCAGACTTAAAGCTTGGAACTTTTAAAAATCAGCTGTCTCAGCTCTGAGAGAGCACAGAAGGTGATAGGAAGCTGAGATCTGTCCTTAAAGATTAAGCAGAGCAAAGAGTGTGGAGAAGCTTGGGTGAAGCAGGTTGAAAGGTGCTTGAGGATTAAACAAGGGAGACATAGTTCCTGAACTCAGAGTTTGCTAAGGGACTTGTCCAGGAACAAAGGAGCTGGCAGGTGCCATTTCCCTCTACGGCCCCTCATTATAAACACACACCTACCTGCAAGACCAAGCACAATCTAGCAATCACTAACTTGCATAAACCATGGCCCATCCCCACACCTACCACACCTGCTTCAGTCCCAGTGCTGTGGATACCCTCCCTGACAAGACCCACACAATCCTTGACAACAATATGTCTCCCCATCACCCACAGAACACGCATGCATCTTGTTAAAACAGCACAACCCATGTGTTGTGCACAATGACACAGTCCAGATCCAGTCTCTGTTGTTGCTATGCATTACCTTCAGAGGAGAACCAGCATCACCAAGTGAAAAATGTATGTTCTGCCCCGTATTTTCAAGAACAAGCAATATATCTGACCTTCCTAACAGAGAGATATTCTCTGAGAAGTAGGCCAAATGAGCAGACAGAGGACTATGTCCTAAACGAAAGAAGAGGACAAAGCCACAGCAAGAGACCTAAACAAAATGGATATAAGGAACATGCCTGACAGAAAATTTAAGATGACAATTATAAAGATACTCACTGGGGAAATGAAAAGAGGGAGGACATCAGAAGGGGGAACATCATTGAGACTCTTAACAAAGAGATATGAAAGAAATAATCAGAGATGTGGAACACAAGAAATGAAATGAAGAATATACTAGATAGAATAATTAGCAGGATGGACGAAGCAGAGGAACAAATTAATGAACTAGAAGACAGTAATGGAAAGTAATCAAGCGGAACAAATGAGAGGAAAAAGAAGTATGCAAAAATGAGAAGAGACTTAGGGAATTCAGTGACTCCATCCAGTGTAACAACACCCACATGAGAGGGATGCCAGAAGGTGAAAAGGGGGAAAAGGGGGCAGAAAATCTATTTGACCAAAGAAGAGCTGAAAACTTAACCTAATCTGGTGAAGGAAACCTATACAAATCCATAAGGCATAGAGATCCCCTCCCACAAAATCAACCTAAGGAGGTCCACATCAAGATACATAGTAATCAAAATGGGAAAAGGTAGTGATAAAGAAAAAACATTTAAAGCAGCAAGATAAAAGAAGACAGTTAACATGCAAGGGAAAGCCCATAAAGCTATCAGCTGAGTTTTCAGCAGAAACTATGCAGGACAGAAGAAAGTGGCGTTAAATATTCAAAGTGCTGAATGAGAAAAATCTGCAGCAAGGAATAATTTATCCAGCAAGCCTATCCTTCAGAAAAGAAGGGGAGAAAAAGAGTTTCTTAGCCACACAAACTAAAAGAGTTCATGACCACTAAATTAACTACATAAAATATTGAAGGGGACACTATGAGTGGAAAAAAATCGTAAGTGAGAGTATGACAATAATGAATCAAGGAAGCAGTAAAAATAAGTATTTCTGTAAAAATCAGTTAAGGGATTCACAAAATAAAAGTATGTAAAATATGAAAACATATACCCTAACACATGAGGAGGAGTCAACAGTGGGTTTGAACTTAAACAGCATTCAACTTAATATAGACTGAAAAGGCTATATATAATCCAGGGGGTCACCACAAACCCAAACCTCTAATACACATGCAAAAGATAAAGGGAAAGAAATCCAAGAATATCATTAAAGAAAACGAGCAAACCATGAGAGAGAGAGCAAGAGAAGAAAGGATCAGAGAAAAACTACACAAAAAACTATGAAACAAGTAACAAAACATCAATAAATACATGTCTAATGATAATTAGTTTGAATGTAAATGGACTAAATGCTCCAAGCAAAAGAGCATGACAGAGTTTGTATATATATATAAAAGATTTCACACCTAAAGACACCTGCAGATGGAAATTAAGAGATGGAGAAACATTAATCATGCAAGTGGATGTCAAGAGAAGTCAGAGTAGCAATCTTTATATCAGACAAAATAGACTTTTTTAACATTGAAATTGAATTAGCCAACATAGAGTACACCAGTAGTTTCAAATGTAGCGTTCCACAATTCATCAGTTGTGTATACCACCCAGTGTTCATCACATCACATGCATTCCTTAATGCCCATCACACAGTTACTCCATCTCCCCACCCACCTTTCCTCCAGCAACCCTCAGTTTGTTTCCAATAGTTAGGAACCTGTCATGGATTTTCTTCCTCTCCGGTTGCTTCGCATTCATTTTCCCTCCCTTCCCCTATGATCCTCTGTGCTGTTCCTTCTATTCCACATATGAGTAAAACCATATAATAATTGTTTTTCTCTGACTGACTTATTTTGCTCAGCATAATACCCTCCAGTGCCTTCCACATCGATATGCTAAATATTGATCCTTTCTGATGGCTGAGTCATATTCCATTGTATATATATATACCATGTTTTCTTTATCCATTTATCTGTCGATGGATGTCTTGGTTCCTTCCACGGTTTGGCTATTGTGGACAATGTCGCTATAAACATTCGGGGTGCAGTTGCCCCTTCAGATCACTACATTTGTAGCTTTGGGGTAAATAAAATTGCTGGGTTGTAAGGGAGCTCTCTTTTAAGTTCTTGAGGAACCTCCATATTGTTTTCCAAAGTGGCTGTACCAGTTTTCATTCCCACTTAGAAGTGTAAGAGAGTTCCCCTTTCTCCTCACCAACATTTGTTATTTCTTCGCTTGTTAATTTTTGCAATTCTGACTGGTGTGAAGTGGTATCTCATTGTCATTTGGATTTCTTTTTCCCCATGCCAAGTGATGTTGAGCAGTTTGTCATATGTCTGTTGGGCATTTGTGTGTCTTCTTTGGAGAAATATCTGTTCATATCTTCTGCCCATTTCTTGACTCGCTTATTTGTTTTTTGGGTGTTGACTTTGGGTGTTGAACGGTAGTAAAGCGTACGGCACATTCATGATGCTTCCACACCCACTTTTGGAAATGCTTCTCTCTCCAGGATACCTGAAGATGTTAGTGGAGAGTTGCCGTATACGCAGACTTGCTTTTCCCAGGTGAGTGCATGGCACATTCCTTATTCACTCACGCGCGTGCGTGCGCACACACACACACACACACACACACACAGACAGAGTTGAACATGTTTCTGTCTCGTCAGGAAAGGAGGTGTTTGTTGAGAGACGGTTTCTCGCCAATGCTTTTGGGTGCTTGCCCTTTTCCCCCCGGAGAGTAAAGTGTATGCGCTTTTTGCCTAGGCTTCCGTACACACCCTTGAGAAGCCTTCTCTCAGCCAGAAACAAGCCGTGAGTTGAAAGAGGCGTTCCACACAGACCTCCTTCTCAGAGCGAAGCCTGTCACACTTTTCCTTGGGCCTCCACACGCACTTTAGAAAAACTTCCTCCGGGAAGCTGTGAGTTGAACGACGGGTTTCCTACAGCGGTTTTCCGTGGGGGTAAGGATATATGGCACTTGGCCTTAGGCTTCCACGCACACATTGGAAAGGCTTCTCTTTTCGTGAAACAAGATGTGCGCTGAACGTTGCGTTCTGCGCAGGCTTGGTTTTCACACATCAGCCCATGGTACTTTCCCTAGGCTTCCACACGCGCAGTGAGTATCCCTTCCCTAAACCTGAACCAAGACGCGGGGGAAAGCTGCCTTCTACACCACCTTCTTTTCCGAGTTTCATATAGAACCCTTGCGTTGTGCTTCCACATCCACTTTTGTCACTGCTTCGATATATCCTCCGGAGAGGGGTTCGCTTGAAAGACGGTCTCCCTCCGTCACGCTTTGAAGGAGTTAAGGATAGGGCACTCTCCTTATGCCTGCACACGTCCACTTGCAATCTCGACTGACTTCATGACCCCGTCCAATGCTACGCTGAAAGTCCCATTGCGCGCGGCCTTGTTTCTAAGAGATGAGGACAGGGCACGGCACGTTCCTTGTGCTTCCACCACGACTATATAAAAGGCTCCCGTCTCCAAGGCAAAGGATGTCAGGTGCAAGACGGCTTCGCAAAAGCGAGGTTGCCTCTTAGAGGGCGGTCTACGGCGCTCTCCTGACGCTTCCACGCCTACATATGCAAACGCTTCTGGGCTCACGAAAGAAGACGTCCGTTGAAAGCTGCCTTGTACCCCGACGCGTTTTCCGGAGTTAGGTCCAGGGAACGGTCCCTGTGCGATCACATGCAGCCTTGAGATGGCTCAGCTCTTTTCGATCGTCAGGGAGGACGTTTCTCGGAGTTAGGTCCAGGGAAAGGTAGTAAAGCGTACGGCACTTTCATGATGCTTCCACACCCACTTTTGGAAATGCTTCTCTCTCCAGGATACCTGAAGATGCTAGTGGCGAGTCGCCGTAGACGCAGACTTGCTTTTCCCAGGTCAGTACATGGCACTCTCCTTATTCACTCACGCACGCGCGCGCGCGTGCCCTCACACACACACACACACACACACACACACACACACACACACACACACACACACAGAGTTGAACATGTTTCTGTCTCGTCAGGAAAGAAGGTGATCGTTGAGAGACGGTTTCTCGCCGATGCTTTTGGGTTCTTGCTTTTTTCCCCCCGGAGAGAGAAGTGTAGCCGCTTTTTCCCTTGGCTTCCGTACACACCCTTGAGAAGCCTTCCGTCAGCCAGAAACAAGCCATGAGTTGAAAGAGGCGTTCCACGCAGACCTCCTTCTCAGAGCGAAGCCTGTCACACTTTTCCTTGTGAAGTAAACTAGAGAGATACAAATACTTTCTCAATGATTGCTTTAACAAAAAAGGACTAAATATCCCAATCAGAAAACATAGACTGTAAAGAGGAAGCAAGACCCATCTCTATGCTGCCTACCAGAGAATCACTTCAGACCTAAAAATAAAAGCAGATTGGAAGTAATGGGACACAAAACCATTTATCATGCAAATGGAAGTGAAAAGAAAGTTGGAGTCGTAATATTTTTATGAGACAAAATAAACTGAATTGTGGGGAAGATGGGAGAGTAGAAGGACCCTAAACTCACCTCATCCCACAGATACAACTAGGTAACACTCACACCAGAGTCACCCAGAAATGGACCTTCAGGTTTCCCCACAAAACTATACAACTAAATGGAGAGAGGGAATCACATCAAAGATGGTAGGAAGGACAAGGACTCTGTAGGAATCTAAAGCCCATATTTCTGACCAGCAGAGGGAGGGAACCACAGTCACAGAGGGGCCAGAAACAAACTACTACACCGGGGAGCCTCTAAAGCGTAGAGACATCCTCATAGCTTATGGCTTTGAAAATCAGAAGGGATGACATTTGTGAGCGTATACAACCAGCAGACTTAAAGCTTGGAACTTTTAAAAATCAGCTGTCTCAGCTCTGAGAGAGCACAGAAGGTGATAGGAAGCTGAGATCTGTCCTTGAAGATTAAGCAGAGCAAAGAGTGTGGAGAAGCTTGGGTGAAGCAGGTTGAAAGGTGCTTGAGGATTAAACAAGGGAGACATAGTTCCTGAACTCAGAGTTTGCTAAGGGACTTGTCCAGGAACAAAGGAGCTGGCAGGTGCCATTTCCCTCTACGGCCCCTCATTATAAACACACACCTACCTGCAAGACCAAGCACAATCTAGCAATCACTAACTTGCATAAACCATGGCCCATCCCCACACCTACCACACCTGCTTCAGTCCCAGTGCTGTGGATACCCTCCCTGATAAGACCCACACAATCCTTGACAACAATATGTCTCCCCATCACCCACAGAACACGCATGCGTCTTGTTGAAACAGCACACCCCATGTGTTGTGCACAATGACACACTCCAGATCCAGTCTCTGTTGTTGCTATGCATTACCTTCAGAGGAGAACCAGCATCACCAAGTGAAAAATGTATGTTCTGCCCCGTATTTTCAAGAACAAGCAATATATCTGACCTTCCTAACAGAGAGATATTCTCTGAGAAGTAGGCCAAATGAGCAGACAGAGGACTATGTCCTAAACGAAAGAAGAGGACAAAGCCACAGCAAGAGACCTAAACAAAATGGATATAAGGAACATGCCTGACAGAAAATTTAAGATAACAATTATAAAGATACTCACTGGGGAAATGAAAAGAGGGAGGACATCAGAAGGGGGAACATCATTGAGACTCTTAACAAAGAGATATGAAAGAAATAATCAGAGATGTGGAACACAAGAAATGAAATGAAGAATATACTAGATAGAATAATTAGCAGGATGGACGAAGCAGAGGAACAAATTAATGAACTAGAAGACAGTAATGGAAAGTAATCAAGCGGAACAAATGAGAGGAAAAAGAAGTATGCAAAAATGAGAAGAGACTTAGGGAATTCAGTGACTCCATCCAGTGTAACAACACCCACATGAGAGGGATGCCAGAAGGTGAAAAGGGGGAAAAGGGGGCAGAAAATCTATTTGACCAAAGAAGAGCTGAAAACTTAACCTAATCTGGTGAAGGAAACCTATACAAATCCATAAGGCATAGAGATCCCCTCCCACAAAATCAACCTAAGGAGGTCCACATCAAGATACATAGTAATCAAAATGGGAAAAGGTAGTGATAAAGAAAAAACATTTAAAGCAGCAAGATAAAAGAAGACAGTTAACATGCAAGGGAAAGCCCATAAAGCTATCAGCTGAGTTTTCAGCAGAAACTATGCAGGACAGAAGAAAGTGGCGTTAAATATTCAAAGTGCTGAATGAGAAAAATCTGCAGCAAGGAATAATTTATCCAGCAAGCCTATCCTTCAGAAAAGAAGGGGAGAAAAAGAGTTTCTTAGCCACACAAACTAAAAGAGTTCATGACCACTAAATTAACTACAAAAAATATTGAAGGGGACACTATGAGTGGAAAAAAATCGTAAGTGAGAGTATGACAATAATGAATCAAGGAAGCAGTAAAAATAAGTATTTCTGTAAAAATCAGTTAAGGGATTCACAAAATAAAAGTATGTAAAATATGAAAACATATACCCTAACACATGAGGAGGAGTCAACAGTGGGTTTGAACTTAAACAGCATTCAACTTAATATAGACTGAAAAGGCTATATATAATCCAGGGGGTCACCACAAACCCAAACCTCTAATACACATGCAAAAGATAAAGGGAAAGAAATCCAAGAATATCATTAAAGAAAACGAGCAAACCATGAGAGAGAGAGCAAGAGAAGAAAGGATCAGAGAAAAACTACACAAAAAACTATGAAACAAGTAACAAAACATCAATAAATACATGTCTAATGATAATTAGTTTGAATGTAAATGGACTAAATGCTCCAAGCAAAAGAGCATGACAGAGTTTGTATATATATATAAAAGATTTCACACCTAAAGACACCTGCAGATGGAAATTAAGAGATTGAGAAACATTAATCATGCAAGTGGATGTCAAGAGAAGTCAGAGTAGCAATCTTTATATCAGACAAAATAGACTTTTTTAACATTGAAATTGAATTAGCCAACATAGAGTACACCAGTAGTTTCAAATGTAGCGTTCCACAATTCATCAGTTGTGTATACCACCCAGTGTTCATCACATCACATGCATTCCTTAATGCCCATCACACAGTTACTCCATCTCCCCACCCACCTTTCCTCCAGCAACCCTCAGTTTGTTTCCAATAGTTAGGAACCTGTCATGGATTTTCTTCCTCTCTGGTTGCTTCGCATTCATTTTCCCTCCCTTCCCCTATGATCCTCTGTGCTGTTCCTTCTATTCCACATATGAGTAAAACCATATAATAATTGTTTTTCTCTGACTGACTTATTTTGCTCAGCATAATACCCTCCAGTGCCTTCCACATCGATATGCTAAATATTGATCCTTTCTGATGGCTGAGTCATATTCCATTGTATATATATATACCATGTTTTCTTTATCCATTTATCTGTCGATGGATGTCTTGGTTCCTTCCACGGTTTGGCTATTGTGGACAATGTCGCTATAAACATTCGGGGTGCAGTTGCCCCTTCAGATCACTACATTTGTAGCTTTGGGGTAAATAAAATTGCTGGGTTGTAAGGGAGCTCTCTTTTAAGTTCTTGAGGAACCTCCATATTGTTTTCCAAAGTGGCTGTACCAGTTTTCATTCCCACTTAGAAGTGTAAGAGAGTTCCCCTTTCTCCTCACCAACATTTGTTATTTCTTCGCTTGTTAATTTTTGCAATTCTGACTGGTGTGAAGTGGTATCTCATTGTCATTTGGATTTCTTTTTCCCCATGCCAAGTGATGTTGAGCAGTTTGTCATAAGTCTGTTGGCCATTTGTGTGTCTTCTTTGGAGAAATATCTGTTCATATCTTCTGCCCATTTCTTGACTCGCTTATTTGTTTTTTGGGTGTTGAGTTTGGGTGTTGAACGGTAGTAAAGCGTACGGCACATTCATGATGCTTCCACACCCACTTTTGGAAATGCTTCTCTCTCCAGGATACCTGAAGATGTTAGTGGAGAGTTGCCGTATACGCAGACTTGCTTTTCCCAGGTGAGTGCATGGCACATTCCTTATTCACTCACGCGCGCGCGTGCGCGCACACACACACACACACACACACACAGACAGAGTTGAACATGTTTCTGTCTCGTCAGGAAAGGAGGTGTTTGTTGAGAGACGGTTTCTCGCCAATGCTTTTGGGTGCTTGCCCTTTTCCCCCCGGAGAGTAAAGTGTATGCGCTTTTTGCCTAGGCTTCCGTACACACCCTTGAGAAGCCTTCCCTCAGCCAGAAACAAGCCGTGAGTTGAAAGAGGCGTTCCACACAGACCTCCTTCTCAGAGCGAAGCCTGTCACACTTTTCCTTGGGCCTCCACACGCACTTTAGAAAAACTTCCTCCGGGAAGCTGTGAGTTGAACGACGGGTTTCCTACAGCGGTTTTCCGTGGGGGTAAGGATATATGGCACTTGGCCTTAGGCTTCCACGCACACATTGGAAAGGCTTCTCTTTTCGTGAAACAAGATGTGCGCTGAACGTTGCGTTCTGCGCAGGCTTGGTTTTCACACATCAGCCCATGGTACTTTCCCTAGGCTTCCACACGCGCAGTGAGTATCCCTTCCCTAAACCTGAACCAAGACGCGGGGGAAAGCTGCCTTCTACACCACCTTCTTTTCCGAGTTTCATATAGAACCCTTGCGTTGTGCTTCCACATCCACTTTTGTCACTGCTTCGATATATCCTCCGGAGAGGGGTTCGCTTGAAAGACGGTCTCCCTCCGTCACGCTTTCAAGGAGTTAAGGATAGGGCACTCTCCTTATGCCTGCACACGTCCACTTGCAATCTCGACTGACTTCATGACCCCGTCCAATGCTACGCTGAAAGTCCCATTGCGCGCGGCCTTGTTTCTAAGAGATGAGGACAGGGCACGGCACGTTCCTTGTGCTTCCACCACGACTATATAAAAGGCTACCGTCTCCAAGACAAAGGATGTCAGGTGCAAGACGGCTTCGCAAAAGCGAGGTTGCCTCTTAGAGGGCGGTCTACGGCGCTCTCCTGACGCTTCCACGCCTACATATGCAAACGCTTCTGGGCTCACGAAAGAAGACGTCCGTTGAAAGCTGCCTTGTACCCCGACGCGTTTTCCGGAGTTAGGTCCAGGGAACGGTCCCTGTGCGATCACATGCAGCCTTGAGATGGCTCAGCTCTTTTCGATCGTCAGGGAGGACGTTTCTCGGAGTTAGGTCCAGGGAAAGGTAGTAAAGCGTACGGCACTTTCATGATGCTTCCACACCCACTTTTGGAAATGCTTCTCTCTCCAGGATACCTGAAGATGCTAGTGGCGAGTCGCCGTAGACGCAGACTTGCTTTTCCCAGGTCAGTACATGGCACTCTCCTTATTCACTCACGCACGCGTGCGCGCGTGCCCTCACACACACACACACACACACACACACACACACACACACACACACACAGAGTTGAACATGTTTCTGTCTCGTCAGGAAAGAAGGTGATCGTTGAGAGACGGTTTCTCGCCGATGCTTTTGGGTTCTTGCTTTTTTCCCCCCGGAGAGAGAAGTGTAGCCGCTTTTTCCCTTGGCTTCCGTACACACCCTTGAGAAGCCTTCCGTCAGCCAGAAACAAGCCATGAGTTGAAAGAGGCGTTCCACGCAGACCTCCTTCTCAGTGCGAAGCCTGTCACACTTTTCCTTGTGAAGTAAACTAGAGAGATACAAATACTTTCTCAATGATTGCTTTAACAAAAAAGGACTAAATATCCCAATCAGAAAACATAGACTGTAAAGAGGAAGCAAGACCCATCTCTATGCTGCCTACCAGAGAATCACTTCAGACCTAAAAATAAAAGCAGATTGGAAGTAATGGGACACAAAACCATTTATCATGCAAATGGAAGTGAAAAGAAAGTTGGAGTCGTAATATTTTTATGAGACAAAATAAACTGAATTGTGGGGAAGATGGGAGAGTAGAAGGACCCTAAACTCACCTCATCCCACAGATACAACTAGGTAACACTCACACCAGAGTCACCCAGAAATGGACCTTCAGGTTTCCCCACAAAACTATACAACTAAATGGAGAGAGGGAATCACATCAAAGATGGTAGGAAGGACAAGGACTCTGTAGGAATCTAAAGCCCATATTTCTGACCAGCAGAGGGAGGGAACCACAGTCACAGAGGGGCCAGAAACAAACTACTACACCGGGGAGCCTCTAAAGCGTAGAGACATCCTCATAGCTTATGGCTTTGAAAATCAGAAGGGATGACATTTGTGAGCGTATACAACCAGCAGACTTAAAGCTTGGAACTTTTAAAAATCAGCTGTCTCAGCTCTGAGAGAGCACAGAAGGTGATAGGAAGCTGAGATCTGTCCTTGAAGATTAAGCAGAGCAAAGAGTGTGGAGAAGCTTGGGTGAAGCAGGTTGAAAGGTGCTTGAGGATTAAACAAGGGAGACATAGTTCCTGAACTCAGAGTTTGCTAAGGGACTTGTCCAGGAACAAAGGAGCTGGCAGGTTCCATTTCCCTCTACGGCCCCTCATTATAAACACACACCTACCTGCAAGACCAAGCACAATCTAGCAATCACTAACTTGCATAAACCATGGCCCATCCCCACACCTACCACACCTGCTTCAGTCCCAGTGCTGTGGATACCCTCCCTGATAAGACCCACACAATCCTTGACAACAGTATGTCTCCCCATCACCCACAGAACACGCATGCGTCTTGTTGAAACAGCACACCCCATGTGTTGTGCACAATGACACACTCCAGATCCAGTCTCTGTTGTTGCTATGCATTACCTTCAGAGGAGAACCAGCATCACCAAGTGAAAAATGTATGTTCTGCCCCGTATTTTCAAGAACAAGCAATATATCTGACCTTCCTAACAGAGAGATATTCTCTGAGAAGTAGGCCAAATGAGCAGACAGAGGACTATGTCCTAAACGAAAGAAGAGGACAAAGCCACAGCAAGAGACCTAAACAAAATGGATATAAGGAACATGCCTGACAGAAAATTTAAGATAACAATTATAAAGATACTCACTGGGGAAATGAAAAGAGGGAGGACATCAGAAGGGGGAACATCATTGAGACTCTTAACAAAGAGATATGAAAGAAATAATCAGAGATGTGGAACACAAGAAATGAAATGAAGAATATACTAGATAGAATAATTAGCAGGATGGACGAAGCAGAGGAACAAATTAATGAACTAGAAGACAGTAATGGAAAGTAATCAAGCGGAACAAATGAGAGGAAAAAGAAGTATGCAAAAATGAGAAGAGACTTAGGGAATTCAGTGACTCCATCCAGTGTAACAACACCCACATGAGAGGGATCCCAGAAGGTGAAAAGGGGGAAAAGGGGGCAGAAAATCTATTTGACCAAAGAAGAGCTGAAAACTTAACCTAATCTGGTGAAGGAAACCTATACAAATCCATAAGGCATAGAGATCCCCTCCCACAAAATCAACCTAAGGAGGTCCACATCAAGATACATAGTAATCCAAATGGGAAAAGGTAGTGATAAAGAAAAAACATTTAAAGCAGCAAGATAAAAGAAGACAGTTAACATGCAAGGGAAAGCCCATAAAGCTATCAGCTGAGTTTTCAGCAGAAACTATGCAGGACAGAAGAAAGTGGCGTTAAATATTCAAAGTGCTGAATGAGAAAAATCTGCAGCAAGGAATAATTTATCCAGCAAGCCTATCCTTCAGAAAAGAAGGGGAGAAAAAGAGTTTCTTAGCCACACAAACTAAAAGAGTTCATGACCACTAAATTAACTACAAAAAATATTGAAGGGGACACTATGAGTGGAAAAAAATCGTAAGTGAGAGTATGACAATAATGAATCAAGGAAGCAGTAAAAATAAGTATTTCTGTAAAAATCAGTTAAGGGATTCACAAAATAAAAGTATGTAAAATATGAAAACATATACCCTAACACATGAGGAGGAGTCAACAGTGGGTTTGAACTTAAACAGCATTCAACTTAATATGGACTGAAAAGGCTATATATAATCCAGGGGGTCACCACAAACCCAAACCTCTAATACACATGCAAAAGATAAAGGGAAAGAAATCCAAGAATATCATTAAAGAAAACGAGCAAACCATGAGAGAGAGAGCAAGAGAAGAAAGGATCAGAGAAAAACTACACAAAAAACTATGAAACAACTAACAAAACATCAATAAATACATGTCTAATGATAATTAGTTTGAATGTAAATGGACTAAATGCTCCAAGCAAAAGAGCATGACAGAGTTTGTATATATATATATAAAAGATTTCACACCTAAAGACACCTGCAGATGGAAATTAAGAGATGGAGAAACATTAATCATGCAAGTGGATGTCAAAAGAAGTCAGAGTAGCAATCCTTATATCAGACAAAATAGACTTTTTTAACATTGAAATTGAATTAGCCAACAGAGAGTACACCAGTAGTTTCAAATGTAGCGTTCCACAATTCATCAGTTGTGTATAACACCCAGTGTTCATCACATCACATGCATTCCTTAATGCCCATCACACAGTTACTCCATCTCCCCACCCACCTTTCCTCCAGCAACCCTCAGTTTGTTTCCAATAGTTAGGAACCTGTCATGGATTTTCTTCCTCTCTGGTTTCTTCGCATTCATTTTCCCTCCCTTCCCCTATGATCCTCTGTGCTGTTCCTTCTATTCCACATATGAGTAAAACCATATAATAATTGTTTTTCTCTGACTGACTTATTTTGCTCAGCATAATACCCTCCAGTGCCATCCACATCGATATGCTAAATATTGATCCTTTCTGATGGCTGAGTCATATTCCTTTGTATATGTGTATACCATGTTTTCTTTATCCATTTATCTGTCGATGGATGTCTTGGTTCCTTCCACGGTTTGGCTTTTGTGGACAATGTCGCTATAAACATTTGGGGTGCAGTTGCCCCTTCAGATCACTACATTTGTAGCTTTGGGGTAAATAAAATTGCTGGGTTGTAAGGGAGCTCTGTTTTAACTTCTTGAGGAACCTCCATATTGTTTTCCAAAGTGGCTGTACCAGTTTTCATTCCCACTTAGAAGTGTAAGAGAGTTCCCCTTTCTCCTCACCAACAATTGTTATTTCTTCGCTTGTTAATTTTTGCAATTCTGACTGGTGTGAAGTGGTATCTCATTGTCATTTGGATTTCTTTTTCCCCATGCCAAGTGCTGTTGAGCAGTTTCTCATATGTCTGTTGGCCATTTGTGTGTCTTCTTTGGAGAAATACCTGTTCATATCTTCTGCCCATTTCTTGACTCGGTTATTTGTATTTTGGGTGTTGAGTTTGGGTGTTGAACGGTAGTAAAGCGTACGGCACTTTCATGATGCTTCCACACCCACTTTTGGAAATGCTTCTCTCTCAAGGATACCTGAAGATGTTAGTGGAGAGTTGCCGTATACGCAGACTTGCTTTTCCCAGGTGAGTGCATGGCACATTCCTTATTCACTCACGCGCGCGCGCGCGCGCACACACACACACACACACACACACACAGAGTTGAACATGTTTCTGTCTCGTCAGGAAAGGAGGTGTTCGTTGAGAGACGGTTTCTCGCCAATGCTTTTGGGTGCTTGCCCTTTTCCCCCCGGAGAGTGAAGTGTATGCGCTTTTTCCGTAGGCTTCCGTACACACCCTTGAGAAGCCTTCCCTCAGCCAGAAACAAGCCGTGAGTTGAAAGAGGCGTTCCACACAGACGTCCTTCTCAGAGCGAAGCCTGTCACACTTTTCCTTGGGCCTCCACACGCACTTTAGAAAAACTTCCTCCGGGAAGCTGTGAGTTGAACGACGGGTTTCCTACAGCGGTTTTCCGTGGTGGTAAGGATATATGGCACTTGGCCTTAGGCTTCCACGCACACATTGGAAACGGCTTCTCTCTTCGTGAAACAAGATGTGCGCTGAACGTTGCGTTCTGCGCAGGCTTGCTTTTCACACATCAGCCCATGGTACTTTCCCTAGGCTTCCACACGCGCAGTGAGTATCCCTTCCCTAAACCTGAACCAAGACGCGGGGGAAAGCTGCCTTCTACACCACCTTCTTTTCCGAGTTTCGTATAGAACCCTTCCATTGTGCTTCCACATCCACTTTTGTCACTGCTTCGATATATCCTCCGGAGAGGGGTTCGCTTGAAAGACGGTCTCACTCTGTCACGCTTTCAAGGAGTTAAGGATAGGGCACTCTCCTTATGCCTGCACACGTCCACTTGCAATCTCGACTGACTTCATGACCCCGTCCATATGCTACGCTGAAAGTCCCATTGCGCGCGGCCTTGTTTCTAAGAGATGAGGACAGGGCACGGCACGTTCCTTGTGCTTCCACCACGACTATATAAAAGGCTCCCGTCTCCAAGGCAAAGGATGTCAGGTGCAAGACGGCTTCGCAAAAGCGAGGTTGCCTCTTAGAGGGCGGTCTACGGGGCTCTCCTGACGCTTCCACGCCTACATATGCAAACGCTTCTGGGCTCACGAAAGAAGACGTCCGTTGAAAGCTGCCTTGTACCCCGACGCGTTTTCCGGAGTTAGGTCCAGGGAACGGTCCCTGTGCGATCACACGCAGCCTTGAGATGGCTCAGCTCTTTTCGATCGTCAGGGAGGACGTTTCTCGGAGTTAGGTCCAGGGAAATTTAGTAAAGCGTACGGCACTTTCATGATGCTTCCACACCCACTTTTGGAAATGCTTCTCTCTCCAGGATACCTGAAGATGCTAGTGGCGAGTCGCTGTATACGCAGACTTGCTTTTCCCAGGTCAGTACATGGCACTCTCCTTATTCACTCACGCACGCGCGCGCGCGCGTGCCCTCACACACACACACACACACACACACACACACACACACACACACACACACAGAGTTGAACATGTTTCTGTCTCGTCAGGAAAGAAGGTGATCGTTGAGAGACGGTTTCTCGCCGATGCTTTTGGGTTCTTGCTTTTTTCCCCCCGGAGAGAGAAGTGTAGCCGCTTTTTCCCTAGGCTTCCGGAAACACCCTTGAGAAGCCTTCCGTCAGCCAGAAACAAGCCATGAGTTGAAAGAGGCGTTCCACGCAGACCTCCTTCTCAGAGCGAAGCCTGTCACACTTTTCCTTGTGAAGTAAACTAGAGAGATACAAATACTTTCTCAATGATTGCTTTAACAAAAAAGGACTAAATATCCCAATCAGAAAACATAGACTGTAAAGAGGAAGCAAGACCCATCTCTATGCTGCCTACCAGAGAATCACTTCAGACCTAAAAATAAAAGCAGATTGGAAGTAATGGGACACAAAACCATTTATCATGCAAATGGAAGTGAAAAGAAAGTTGGAGTCGTAATATTTTTATGAGACAAAATAAACAGAATTTTGGGGAAGATGGCAGAGTAGAAGGACCCTAAACTCACCTCATCCCACAGATACAACTAGGTAACACTCACACCAGAGTCACCCAGAAATGGACCTTCAGATTTCCCCACAAAACTATACAACTAAATGGAGAGAGGGAATCACATCAAAGATGGTAGGAAGGACAAGGACTCTGTAGGAATCTAAAGCCCATATTTCTGACCACCAGAGGGAGGGAACCACAGTCACAGAGGGGCCAGAAACAAACTACTACACCGGGGAGCCTCTAAAGCGTAGAGACATCCTCATAGCTTACGGCTTTGAAAATCAGAAGGGATGACATTTGTGAGCGTATACAACCAGCAGACTTAAAGCTTGGAACTTTTAAAAATCAGCTGTCTCAGCTCTGAGAGAGCACAGAAGGTGATAGGAAGCTGAGATCTGTCCTTAAAGATTAAGCAGAGCAAAGAGTGTGGAGAAGCTTGGGTGAAGCAGGTTGAAAGGTGCTTGAGGATTAAACAAGGGAGACATAGTTCCTGAACTCAGAGTTTGCTAAGGGACTTGTCCAGGAACAAAGGAGCTGGCAGGTTCCATTTCCCTCTACGGCCCCTCATTTTAAACACACACCTACCTGCAAGACCAAGCACAATCTAGCAATCACTAACTTGCATAAACCATGGCCCATCCCCACCCCTACCAGACCTGCTTCAGTCCCAGTGCTGTGGATACCCTCCCTGATAAGACCCACACAATCCTTGACAACAATATGTCTCCCCATCACCCACAGAACACGCATGCATCTTGTTAAAACAGCACACCCCATGTGTTGTGCACAATGACACAGTCCAGATCCAGTCTCTGTTGTTGCTATGCATTACCTTCAGAGGAGAACCAGCATCACCAAGTGAAAAATGTATGTTCTGCCCCGTATTTTCAAGAAGAAGCAATATATCTGACCTTCCTAACAGAGAGATATTCTCTGAGAAGTAGGCCAAATGAGCAGACAGAGGACTATGTCCTAAACGAAAGAAGAGGACAAAGCCACAGCAAGAGACCTAAACAAAATGGATATAAGGAACATGCCTGACAGAAAATTTAAGATAACAATTATAAAGATACTCACTGGGGAAATGAAAAGAGGGAGGACATCAGAAGGGGGAACATCATTGAGACTCTTAACAAAGAGATATGAAAGAAATAATCAGAGATGTGGAACACAAGAAATGAAATGAAGAATATACTAGATAGAATAATTAGCAGGATGGACGAAGCAGAGGAACAAATTAATGAACTAGAAGACAGTAATGGAAAGTAATCAAGCGGAACAAATGAGAGGAAAAAGAAGTATGCAAAAATGAGAAGAGACATAGGGAATTCAGTGACTCCATCCAGTGTAACAACACCCACATGAGAGGGATCCCAGAAGGTGAAAAGGGGGAAAAGGGGGCAGAAAATCTATTTGACCAAAGAAGAGCTGAAAACTTAACCTAATCTGGTGAAGGAAACCTATACAAATCCATAAGGCATAGAGATCCCCTCCCACAAAATCAACCTAAGGAGGTCCACATCAAGACACATAGTAATCCAAATGGGAAAAGGTAGTGATAAAGAAAAAACATTTAAAGCAGCAAGATAAAAGAAGACAGTTAACATGCAAGGGAAAGCCCATAAAGCTATCAGCTGAGTTTTCAGCAGAAACTATGCAGGACAGAAGAAAGTGGCGTTAAATATTCAAAGTGCTGAATGAGAAAAATCTGCAGCAAGGAATAATTTATCCAGCAAGCCTATCCTTCAGAAAAGAAGGGGAGAAAAAGAGTTTCTTAGCCACACAAACTAAAAGAGTTCATGACCACTAAATTAACTACAAAAAATATTGAAGGGGACACTATGAGTGGAAAAAAATCGTAAGTGAGAGTATGACAATAATGAATCAAGGAAGCAGTAAAAATAAGTATTTCTGTAAAAATCAGTTAAGGGATTCACAAAATAAAAGTATGTAAAATATGAAAACATATACCCTAACACATGAGGAGGAGTCAACAGTGGGTTTGAACTTAAACAGCATTCAACTTAATATAGACTGAAAAGGCTATATATAATCCAGGGGGTCACCACAAACCCAAACCTCTAATACACATGCAAAAGATAAAGGGAAAGAAATCCAAGAATATCATTAAAGAAAACGAGCAAACCATGAGAGAGAGAGCAAGAGAAGAAAGGATCAGAGAAAAACTACACAAAAAACTATGAAACAACTAACAAAACATCAATAAATACATGTCTAATGATAATTAGTTTGAATGTAAATGGACTAAATGCTCCAAGCAAAAGAGCATGACAGAGTTTGTATATATATATATAAAAGATTTCACACCTAAAGACACATGCAGATGGAAATTAAGAGATGGAGAAACATTAATCATGCAAGTGGATGTCAAAAGAAGTCAGAGTAGCAATCCTTATATCAGACAAAATAGACTTTTTTAACATTGAAATTGAATTAGCCAACAGAGAGTACACCAGTAGTTTCAAATGTAGCGTTCCACAATTCATCAGTTGTGTATAACACCCAGTGTTCATCACATCACATGCATTCCTTAATGCCCATCACACAGTTACTCCATCTCCCCACCCACCTTTCCTCCAGCAACCCTCAGTTTGTTTCCAATAGTTAGGAACCTGTCATGGATTTTCTTCCTCTCTGGTTTCTTCGCATTCATTTTCCCTCCCTTCCCCTATGATCCTCTGTGCTGTTCCTTCTATTCCACATATGAGTAAAACCATATAATAATTGTTTTTCTCTGACTGACTTATTTTGCTCAGCATAATACCCTCCAGTGCCATCCACATCGATATGCTAAATATTGATCCTTTCTGATGGCTGAGTCATATTCCTTTGTATATGTGTATACCATGTTTTCTTTATCCATTTATCTGTCGATGGATGTCTTGGTTCCTTCCACGGTTTGGCTTTTGTGGACAATGTCGCTATAAACATTTGGGGTGCAGTTGCCCCTTCAGATCACTACATTTGTAGCTTTGGGGTAAATAAAATTGCTGGGTTGTAAGGGAGCTCTGTTTTAACTTCTTGAGGAACCTCCATATTGTTTTCCAAAGTGGCTGTACCAGTTTTCATTCCCACTTAGAAGTGTAAGAGAGTTCCCCTTTCTCCTCACCAACAATTGTTATTTCTTCGCTTGTTAATTTTTGCAATTCTGACTGGTGTGAAGTGGTATCTCATTGTCATTTGGATTTCTTTTTCCCCATGCCAAGTGCTGTTGAGCAGTTTCTCATATGTCTGTTGGCCATTTGTGTGTCTTCTTTGGAGAAATACCTGTTCATATCTTCTGCCCATTTCTTGACTCGGTTATTTGTATTTTGGGTGTTGAGTTTGGGTGTTGAACGGTAGTAAAGCGTACGGCACTTTCATGATGCTTCCACACCCACTTTTGGAAATGCTTCTCTCTCAAGGATACCTGAAGATGTTAGTGGAGAGTTGCCGTATACGCAGACTTGCTTTTCCCAGGTGAGTGCATGGCACATTCCTTATTCACTCACGCGCGCGCGCGCGCGCACACACACACACACACACACACACACAGAGTTGAACATGTTTCTGTCTCGTCAGGAAAGGAGGTGTTCGTTGAGAGACGGTTTCTCGCCAATGCTTTTGGGTGCTTGCCCTTTTCCCCCCGGAGAGTGAAGTGTATGCGCTTTTTCCGTAGGCTTCCGTACACACCCTTGAGAAGCCTTCCCTCAGCCAGAAACAAGCCGTGAGTTGAAAGAGGCGTTCCACACAGACCTCCTTCTCAGAGCGAAGCCTGTCACACTTTTCCTTGGGCCTCCACACGCACTTTAGAAAAACTTCCTCCGGGAAGCTGTGAGTTGAACGACGGGTTTCCTACAGCGGTTTTCCGTGGTGGTAAGGATATATGGCACTTGGCCTTAGGCTTCCACGCACACATTGGAAACGGCTTCTCTCTTCGTGAAACAAGATGTGCGCTGAACGTTGCGTTCTGCGCAGGCTTGCTTTTCACACATCAGCCCATGGTACTTTCCCTAGGCTTCCACACGCGCAGTGAGTATCCCTTCCCTAAACCTGAACCAAGACGGGGGGGAAAGCTGCCTTCTACACCACCTTCTTTTCCGAGTTTCGTATAGAACCCTTGCATTGTGCTTCCACATCCACTTTTGTCACTGCTTCGATATATCCTCCGGAGAGGGGTTCGCTTGAAAGACGGTCTCACTCTGTCACGCTATCAAGGAGTTAAGGATAGGGCACTCTCCTTATGCCTGCACACGTCCACTTGCAATCTCGACTGACTTCATGACCCCGTCCATATGCTACGCTGAAAGTCCCATTGCGCGCGGCCTTGTTTCTAAGAGATGAGGACAGGGCACGGCACGTTCCTTGTGCTTCCACCACGACTATATAAAAGGCTCCCGTCTCCAAGGCAAAGGATGTCAGGTGCAAGACGGCTTCGCAAAAGCGAGGTTGCCTCTTAGAGGGCGGTCTACGGGGCTCTCCTGACGCTTCCACGCGTACATATGCAAACGCTTCTGGGCTCACGAAAGAAGACGTCCGTTGAAAGCTGCCTTGTACCCCGACGCGTTTTCCGGAGTTAGGTCCAGGGAACGGTCCCTGTGCGATCACACGCAGCCTTGAGATGGCTCAGCTCTTTTCGATCGTCAGGGAGGACGTTTCTCGGAGTTAGGTCCAGGGAAAGTTAGTAAAGCGTACGGCACTTTCATGATGCTTCCACACCCACTTTTGGAAATGCTTCTCTCTCCAGGATACCTGAAGATGCTAGTGGCGAGTCGCTGTATACGCAGACTTGCTTTTCCCAGGTCAGTACATGGCACTCTCCTTATTCCCTCACGCACGCGCGCGCGCGCGTGCCCACACACACACACACACACACACACACACACACACACACACAGAGTTGAACATGTTTCTGTCTCGTCAGGAAAGAAGGTGATCGTTGAGAGACGGTTTCTCGCCGATGCTTTTGGGTTCTTGCTTTTTTCCCCCCGGAGAGAGAAGTGTAGCCGCTTTTTCCCTAGGCTTCCGTACACACCCTTGAGAAGCCTTCCGTCAGCCAGAAACAAGCCATGAGTTGAAAGAGGCGTTCCACGCAGACCTCCTTCTCAGAGCGAAGCCTGTCACACTTTTCCTTGTGAAGTAAACTAGAGAGATACAAATACTTTCTCAATGATTGCTTTAACAAAAAAGGACTAAATATCCCAATCAGAAAACATAGACTGTAAAGAGGAAGCAAGACCCATCTCTATGCTGCCTACCAGAGAATCACTTCAGACCTAAAAATAAAAGCAGATTGGAAGTAATGGGACACAAAACCATTTATCATGCAAATGGAAGTGAAAAGAAAGTTGGAGTCGTAATATTTTTATGAGACAAAATAAACTGAATTGTGGGGAAGATGGCAGAGTAGAAGGACCCTAAACTCACCTCATCCCACAGATACAACTAGGTAACACTCACACCAGAGTCACCCAGAAATGGACCTTCAGATTTCCCCACAAAACTATACAACTAAATGGAGAGAGGGAATCACATCAAAGATGGTAGGAAGGACAAGGACTCTGTAGGAATCTAAAGCCCATATTTCTGACCACCAGAGGGAGGGAACCACAGTCACAGAGGGGCCAGAAACAAACTACTACACCGGGGAGCCTCTAAAGCGTAGAGACATCCTCATAGCTTACGGCTTTGAAAATCAGAAGGGATGACATTTGTGAGCGTATACAACCAGCAGACTTAAAGCTTGGAACTTTTAAAAATCAGCTGTCTCAGCTCTGAGAGAGCACAGAAGGTGATAGGAAGCTGAGATCTGTCCTTAAAGATTAAGCAGAGCAAAGAGTGTGGAGAAGCTTGGGTGAAGCAGGTTGAAAGGTGCTTGAGGATTAAACAAGGGAGACATAGTTCCTGAACTCAGAGTTTGCTAAGGGACTTGTCCAGGAACAAAGGAGCTGGCAGGTTCCATTTCCCTCTACGGCCCCTCATTTTAAACACACACCTACCTGCAAGACCAAGCACAATCTAGCAATCACTAACTTGCATAAACCATGGCCCATCCCCACCCCTACCAGACCTGCTTCAGTCCCAGTGCTGTGGATACCCTCCCTGATAAGACCCACACAATCCTTGACAACAATATGTCTCCCCATCACCCACAGAACACGCATGCATCTTGTTAAAACAGCACACCCCATGTGTTGTGCACAATGACACAGTCCAGATCCAGTCTCTGTTGTTGCTATGCATTACCTTCAGAGGAGAACCAGCATCACCAAGTGAAAAATGTATGTTCTGCCCCGTATTTTCAAGAACAAGCAATATATCTGACCTTCCTAACAGAGAGATATTCTCTGAGAAGTAGGCCAAATGAGCAGACAGAGGACTATGTCCTAAACGAAAGAAGAGGACAAAGCCACAGCAAGAGACCTAAACAAAATGGATATAAGGAACATGCCTGACAGAAAATTTAAGATAACAATTATAAAGATACTCACTGGGGAAATGAAAAGAGGGAGGACATCAGAAGGGGGAACATCATTGAGACTCTTAACAAAGAGATATGAAAGAAATAATCAGAGATGTGGAACACAAGAAATGAAATGAAGAATATACTAGATAGAATAATTAGCAGGATGGACGAAGCAGAGGAACAAATTAATGAACTAGAAGACAGTAATGGAAAGTAATCAAGCGGAACAAATGAGAGGAAAAAGAAGTATGCAAAAATGAGAAGAGACATAGGGAATTCAGTGACTCCATCCAGTGTAACAACACCCACATTAGAGGGATCCCAGAAGGTGAAAAGGGGGAAAAGGGGGCAGAAAATCTATTTGACCAAAGAAGAGCTGAAAACTTAACCTAATCTGGTGAAGGAAACCTATACAAATCCATAAGGCATAGAGATCCCCTCCCACAAAATCAACCTAAGGAGGTCCACATCAAGATACATAGTAATCCAAATGGGAAAAGGTAGTGATAAAGAAAAAACATTTAAAGCAGCAAGATAAAAGAAGACAGTTAACATGCAAGGGAAAGCCCATAAATCTATCAGCTGAGTTTTCAGCAGAAACTATGCAGGACAGAAGAAAGTGGCGTTAAATATTCAAAGTGCTGAATGAGAAAAATCTGCAGCAAGGAATAATTTATCCAGCAAGCCTATCCTTCAGAAAAGAAGGGGAGAAAAAGAGTTTCTTAGCCACACAAACTAAAAGAGTTCATGACCACTAAATTAACTACAAAAAATATTGAAGGGGACACTATGAGTGGAAAAAAATCGTAAGTGAGAGTATGACAATAATGAATCAAGGAAGCAGTAAAAATAAGTATTTCTGTAAAAATCAGTTAAGGGATTCACAAAATAAAAGTATGTAAAATATGAAAACATATACCCTAACACATGAGGAGGAGTCAACAGTGGGTTTGAACTTAAACAGCATTCAACTTAATATGGACTGAAAAGGCTATATATAATCCAGGGGGTCACCACAAACCCAAACCTCTAATACACATGCAAAAGATAAAGGGAAAGAAATCCAAGAATATCATTAAAGAAAACGAGCAAACCATGAGAGAGAGAGCAAGAGAAGAAAGGATCAGAGAAAAACTACACAAAAAACTATGAAACAACTAACAAAACATCAATAAATACATGTCTAATGATAATTAGTTTGAATGTAAATGGACTAAATGCTCCAAACAAAAGAGCATGACAGAGTTTGTATATATATATAAAAGATTTCACACCTAAAGACACCTACAGATGGAAATTAGGAGGTGGAGAAACATTAATCATGCAAGTGGATGTTAAAAGAAGTCAGAGTAGCAATCCTTATATCAGACAAAATAGACTTTTTTAACATTGAAATTGAATTAGCCAACATAGAGTACACCAGTAGTTTCAAATGTAGCGTTCCACAATTCATCAGTTGTGTATAACACCCAGTGTTCATCACATCACATGCATTCCTTAATGCCCATCACACAGTTACTCCATCTCCCCACCCACCTTTCCTCCAGCAACCCTCAGTTTGTTTCCAATAGTTAGGAACCTGTCATGGATTTTCTTCCTCTCTGGTTTCTTCGCATTCATTTTCCCTCCCTTCCCCTATGATCCTCTGTGCTGTTCCTTCTATTCCACATATGAGTAAAACCATATAATAATTGTTTTTCTCTGACTGACTTATTTTGCTCAGCATAATACCCTCCAGTGCCTTCCACATCGATATGCTAAATATTGATCCTTTCTGATGGCTGAGTCATATTCCATTGTATATGTATATACCATGTTTTCTTTATCCATTTATCTGTCGATGGATGTCTTGGTTCCTTCCACGGTTTGGCTATTGTGGACAATGTCGCTATAAACATTCGGGGTGCAGTTGCCCCTTCAGATCACTACATTTGTAGCTTTGGGGTAAATAAAATTGCTGGGTTGTAAGGGAGCTCTCTTTTAAGTTCTTGAGGAACCTCCATATTGTTTTCCAAAGTGGCTGTACCAGTTTTCATTCCCACTTAGAAGTGTAAGAGAGTTCCCCTTTCTCCTCACCAACATTTGTTATTTCTTCGCTTGTTAATTTTTGCAATTCTGACTGGTGTGAAGTGGTATCTCATTGTCATTTGGATTTCTTTTTCCCCTTGCCAAGTGCTGTTGAGCAGTTTCTCATATGTCTGTTGGCCCTTTGTGTGTCTTCTTTGGAGAAATACCTGTTCATATCTTCTGCCCATTTCTTGACTCGCTTATTTGTTTTTTGGGTGTTGAGTTTGGGTGTTGAACGGTAGTAAAGCGTACGGCACTTTCATGATGCTTCCACACCCACTTTTGGAAATGCTTCTCTCTCAAGGATACCTGAAGATGTTAGTGGAGAGTTGCCGTATACGCAGACTTGCTTTTCCCAGGTGAGTGCATGGCACATTCCTTATTCACTCACGCGCGCGCTCGCGCACACACACACACACACACACACACAGAGTTGAACATGTTTCTGTCTCGTCAGGAAAGGAGGTGTTCTTTGAGAGACGGTTTCTCGCCAATGCTTTTGGGTGCTTGCCCTTTTCCCCCCGGAGAGTGAAGTGTATGCGCTTTTTCCGTAGGCTTCAGTACACACCCTTGAGAAGCCTTCCGTCAGTCAGAAACAAGCCGTTAGTTGAAAGAGGCGTTCCACACAGACCTCCTTCTCAGAGCGAAGCCTGTCACACTTTTCCTTGGGCCTCCACACGCACTTTAGAAAAACTTACTCCGGGAAGCTGTGAGTTGAACGACGGGTTTCCTACAGCGGTTTTCCGTGGGGGTAAGGATATATGGCACTTGGCCTTAGGCTTCCACGCACACATTGGAAAGGCTTCTCTCTTCGTGAAACAAGATGTGCGCTGAACGTTGCGTTCTGCGCAGGCTTGGTTTTCACACATCAGCCCATGGTACTTTCCCTAGGCTTCCACACGCGCAGTGAGTATCCCTTCCCTAAACCTGAACCAAGACGCGGGGGAAAGCTGCCTTCTACACCACCTTCTTTTCCGAGTTTCGTATAGAACCCTTGCGTTGTGCTTCCACATCCACTTTTGTCACTGCTTCGATATATCCTCCGGAGAGGGGTTCGCTTGAAAGACGGTCTCCCTCCGTCACGCTTTCAAGGAGTTAAGGATAGGGCACTCTCCTTATGCCTGCACACGTCCACTTGCAATCTCGACTGACTTCATGACCCCGTCCATATGCTACGCTGAAAGTCCCATTGCGCGCGGCCTTGTTTCTAAGAGATGAGGACAGGGCACGGCACGTTCCTTGTGCTTCCACCACGACTATATAAAAGGCTCCCGTCTCCAAGGCAAAGGATGTCAGGTGCAAGACGGCTTCGCAAAAGCGAGGTTGCCTCTTAGAGGGCGTTCTACGGCGCTCTGCTGACGCTTCCACGCCTACATATGCAAAAGCTTCTGGGTTCACGAAAGAAGACGTCCGTTGAAAGCTGCCTTGTACCCCGACGCGTTTCTCGGAGTTAGGTCCAGGGAACGGTCCCTGTGCGATCACACGCAGCCTTGAGATGGCTCAGCTCTTTTCGATCGTCAGGGAGGACGTTTCTCGGAGTTAGGTCCAGGGAAAGTTAGTAAAGCGTACGGCACTTTCATGATGCTTCCACACCCACTTTTGGAAATGCTTCTCTCTCCAGGATACCTGAAGATGCTAGTGGCGAGTCGCCGTAGACGCAGACTTGCTTTTCCCAGGTCAGTACATGGCACTCTCCTTATTCACTCACGCACGCGCGCGCGCGCGTGCCCTCACGCACACACACACACACACACACACACACACACACACACAGAGTTGAACATGTTTCTGTCTCGTCAGGAAAGAAGGTGATCGTTGAGAGACGGTTTCTCGCCGATGCTTTTGGGTTCTTGCTTTTTTCCCCCCGGAGAGAGAAGTGTAGCCGCTTTTTCCCTAGGCTTCCGTACACACCCTTGAGAAGCCTTCCGTCAGCCAGAAACAAGCCATGAGTTGAAAGAGGCGTTCCACGCAGACCTCCTTCTCAGAGCGAAGCCTGTCACACTTTTCCTTGTGAAGTAAACTAGAGAGATACAAATACTTTCTCAATGATTGCTTTAACAAAAAAGGACTAAATATCCCAATCAGAAAACATAGACTGTAAAGAGGAAGCAAGACCCATCTCTATGCTGCCTACCAGAGAATCACTTCAGACCTAAAAATAAAAGCAGATTGGAAGTAATGGGACACAAAACCATTTATCATGCAAATGGAAGTGAAAAGAAAGTTGGAGTCGTAATATTTTTATGAGACAAAATAAACTGAATTGTGGGGAAGATGGCAGAGTAGAAGGACCCTAAACTCACCTCATCCCACAGATACAACTAGGTAACACTCACACCAGAGTCACCCAGAAATGGACCTTCAGATTTCCCCACAAAACTATACAACTAAATGGAGAGAGGGAATCACATCAAAGATGGCAGGAAGGACAAGGACTCTGTAGGAATCTAAAGCCCATATTTCTGACCAGCAGAGGGAGGGAACCACAGTCACAGAGGGGCCAGAAACAAACTACTACACCGGTGAGCCTCTAAAGCGTAGAGACATCCTCATAGCTTACGGCTTTGAAAATCAGAAGGGATGACATTTGTGAGCGTATACAACCAGCGGACTTAAAGCTTGGAACTTTTAAAAATCAGCTGTCTCAGCTCTGAGAGAGCACAGAAGGTGATAGGAAGCTGAGATCTGTCCTTAAAGATTAAGCAGAGCAAAGAGTGTGGAGAAGCTTGGGTGAAGCAGGTTGAAAGGTGCTTGAGGATTAAACAAGGGAGACATAGTTCCTGAACTCAGAGTTTAGTAAGGGACTTGTCCAGGAACAAAGGAGCTGGCAGGTTCCATTTCCCTCTACGGCCCCTCATTATAAACACACACCTACCTGCAAGACCAAGCACAATCTAGCAATCACTAACTTGCATAAACCATGGCCCATCCCCACCCCTACCAGACCTGCTTCAGTCCCAGTGCTGTGGATACCCTCCCTGATAAGACCCACACAAACCTTGACAACAATATGTCTCCCCATCACCCACAGAACACGCATGCGTCTTGTTAAAACAGCACACCCCATGTGTTGTGCACAATGACACAGTCCAGATCCAGTCTCTGTTGTTGCTATGCATTACCTTCAGAGGAGAACCAGCATCACCAAGTGAAAAATGTATGTTCTGCCCCGTATTTTCAAGAACAAGCAATATATCTGACCTTCCTAACAGAGAGATATTCTCTGAGAAGTAGGCCAAATGAGCAGACAGAGGACTATGTCCTAAACGAAAGAAGAGGACAAAGCCACAGCAAGAGACCTAAACAAAATGGATATAAGGAACAAGCCTGACAGAAAATTTAAGATAACAATTATAAAGATACTCACTGGGGAAATGAAAAGAGGGAGGACATCAGAAGGGGGAACATCATTGAGACTCTTAACAAAGAGATATGAAAGAAATAATCAGAGATGTGGAACACAAGAAATGAAATGAAGAATATACTAGATAGAATAATTAGCAGGATGGACGAAGCAGAGGAACAAATTAATGAACTAGAAGACAGTAATGGAAAGTAATCAAGCGGAACAAATGAGAGGAAAAAGAAGTATGCAAAAATGAGAAGAGTCTTAGGGAATTCAGTGACTCCATCCAGTGTAACAACACCCACATGAGAGGGATCCCAGAAGGTGAAAAGGGGGAAAAGGGGGCAGAAAATCTATTTGACCAAAGAAGAGCTGAAAACTTAACCTAATCTGGTGAAGGAAACCTATACAAATCCATAAGGCATAGAGATCCCCTCCCACAAAATCAACCTAAGGAGGTCCACATCAAGATACATAGTAATCCAAATGGGAAAAGGTAGTGATAAAGAAAAAACATTTAAAGCAGCAAGATAAAAGAAGACAGTTAACATGCAAGGGAAAGCCCATAAATCTATCAGCTGAGTTTTCAGCAGAAACTATGCAGGACAGAAGAAAGTGACGTTAAATATTCAAAGTGCTGAAGGAGAAAAATCTGCAGCAAGGAATAATTTATCCAGCAAGCCTATCCTTCAGAAAAGAAGGGGAGAAAAAGAGTTTCTTAGCCACACAAACTAAAAGAGTTCATGACCACTAAATTAACTACAAAAAATATTGAAGGGGACACTATGAGTGGAAAAAAATCGTAAGTGAGAGTATGACAATAATGAATCAAGGAAGCAGTAAAAATAAGTATTTCTGTAAAAATCAGTTAAGGAATTCACAAAATAAAAGTATGTAAAATATGAAAACATATACCCTAACACATGAGGAGGAGTCAACAGTGGGTTTGAACTTAAACAGCATTCAACTTAATATGGACTGAAAAGCCTATATATAATCCAGGGAGTCACCACAAACCCAAACCTCTAATACACATGCAAAAGATAAAGGGAAAGAAATCCAAGAATATCATTAAAGAAAACGAGCAAACCATGAGAGAGAGAGCAAGAGAAGAAAGGATCAGAGAAAAACTACACAAAAAACTATGAAACAAGTAACAAAACATCAATAAATACATTTCTAATGATAATTAGTTTGAATGTAAATGGACTAAATGCTCCAAGCAAAAGAGCATGACAGAGTTTGTATATATATATAAAAGATTTCACACCTAAAGACACCTGCAGATAGAAATTAAGAGATGGAGAAACATTAATCATGCAAGTGGATGTCAAAAGAAGTCAGAGTAGCAATCCTTATATCAGACGAAATAGACTTTTTAACATTGAAATTGAATTAGCCAACATAGAGTACACCAGTAATTTCAAATGTAGCGTTCCACAATTCATCAGTTGTGTATAACACCCAGTGTTCATCACATCACATGCATTCCTTAATGCCCATCACACAGTTACTCCATCTCCCCACCCACCTTTCCTCCAGCAACCCTCAGTTTGTTTCCAATAGTTGGGAACCTGTCATGGATTTTCTTCCTCTCTGGTTTCTTCGCATTCATTTTCCTTCCCTTCCCCTATGATCCTCTGTGCTGTTCCTTCTATTCCACATATGAGTAAAACCATATAATAATTGTTTTTCTCTGACTGACTTATTTTGCTCAGCATAATACCCTCCAGTGTCTTCCACATCGATATGCTAAATATTGATCCTTTCTGATGGCTGAGTCATATTCCATTGTATATGTATATACCATGTTTTCTTTATCCATTTATCTGTCGATGGATGTCTTGGTTCCTTCCACGGTTTGGCTATTGTGGACAATGTCGCTATAAACATTCGGGGTGCAGTTGCCCCTTCAGATCACTACATTTGTAGCTTTGGGGTAAATAAAATTGCTGGGTTGTAAGGGAGCTCTCTTTTAAGTTCTTGAGGAACCTCCATATTGTTTTCCAAAGTGGCTGTACCAGTTTTCATTCCCACTTAGAAGTGTAAGAGAGTTCCCCTTTCTCCTCACCAATATTTGTTATTTCTTCGCTTGTTAATTTTTGCAATTCTGACTGGTGTGAAGTGGTATCTCATTGTCATTTGGATTTCTTTTTCCCCATGCCAAGTGATGTTGAGCAGTTTGTCATATGTCTGTTGGCCATTTGTGTGTCTTCTTTGGAGAAATATCTGTTCATATCTTCTGCCCATTTCTTGACTCGCTTATTTGTTTTTTGGGTGTTGAGTTTGGGTGTTGAACGGTAGTAAAGCGTACGGCACATTCATGATGCTTCCACACCCACTTTTGGAAATGCTTCTCTCTCAAGGATACCTGAAGATGTTAGTGGAGAGTTGCCGTATACGCAGACTTGCTTTTCCCAGGTGAGTGCATGGCACATTCCTTATTCACTCACGCGCGCGCGCACACACACACACACACACACACACACACACACACACAGAGTTGAACATGTTTCTGTCTCGTCAGGAAAGGAGGTGTTTGTTGAGAGACGGTTTCTCGCCAATGCTTTTGGGTGCTTGCCCTTTTCCCCCCGGAGAGTAAAGTGTATGCGCTTTTTGCCTAGGCTTCCCTACACACCCTTGAGAAGGCTTCCCTCAGCCAGAAACAAGCCGTGAGTTGAAAGAGGCGTTCCACACAGACCTCCTTCTCAGAGCGAAGCCTGTCACACTTTTCCTTGGGCCTCCACACGCACTTTAGAAAAACTTCCTCCGGGAAGCTGTGAGTTGAACGACGGGTTTCCTAAAGCGGTTTTCCGTGGGGGTAAGGATATATGGCACTTGGCCTTAGGCTTCCACGCACACATTGGAAAGGCTTCTCTCTTCGTGAAACAAGATGTGCGCTGAACGTTGCGTTCTGCGCAGGCTTGGTTTTCACACATCAGCCCATGGTACTTTCCCTAGGCTTCCACACGCGCAGTGAGTATCCCTTCCCTAAACCTGAACCAAGACGCGGGGGAAAGCTGCCTTCTACACCACCTTCTTTTCCGAGTTTCGTATAGAACCCTTGCGTTGTGCTTCCACATCCACTTTTGTCACTGCTTCGATATATCCTCCGGAGAGGGGTTCGCTTGAAAGACGGTCTCCCTCCGTCACGCTTTCAAGGAGTTAAGGATAGGGCACTCTCCTTATGCCTGCACACGTCCACTTGCAATCTCGACTGACTTCATGACCCCGTCCAATGCTACGCTGAAAGTCCCATTGCGCGCGGCCTTGTTTCTAAGAGATGAGGACAGGGCACGGCACGTTCCTTGTGCTTCCACCACGACTATATAAAAGGCTCCCGTCTCCAAGGCAAAGGATGTCAGGTGCAAGACGGCTTCGCAAAAGCGAGGTTGCCTCTTAGAGGGCGGTCTACGGGGCTCTCCTGACGCTTCCACGCCTACATATGCAAACGCTTCTGGGCTCACGAAAGAAGACGTCCGTTGAAAGCTGCCTTGTACCCCGACGCGTTTTCCGGAGTTAGGTCCAGGGAACGGTCCCTGTGCGATCACACGCAGCCTTGAAATGGCTCAGCTCTTTTCGATCGTCAGGGAGGACGTTTCTCGGAGTTAGGTCCAGGGAAAGTTAGTAAAGCGTACGGCACTTTCATGATGCTTCCACACCCACTTTTGGAAATGCTTCTCTCTCCAGGATACCTGAAGATGCTAGTGGCGAGTCGCTGTATACGCAGACTTGCTTTTCCCAGGTCAGTACATGGCACTCTCCTTATTCCCTCACGCACGCGCGCGCGCGCGTGCCCTCACACACACACACACACACACACACACACACACACACAGAGTTGAACATGTTTCTGTCTCGTCAGGAAAGAAGGTGATCGTTGAGAGACGGTTTCTCGCCGATGCTTTTGGGTTCTTGCTTTTTTCCCCCCGGAGAGAGAAGTGTAGCCGCTTTTTCCCTAGGCTTCCGTACACACCCTTGAGAAGCCTTCCGTCAGCCAGAAACAAGCCATGAGTTGAAAGAGGCGTTCCACGCAGACCTCCTTCTCAGAGCGAAGCCTGTCACACTTTTCCTTGTGAAGTAAACTAGAGAGATACAAATACTTTCTCAATGATTGCTTTAACAAAAAAGGACTAAATATCCCAATCAGAAAACATAGACTGTAAAGAGGAAGCAAGACCCATCTCTATGCTGCCTACCAGAGAATCACTTCAGACCTAAAAATAAAAGCAGATTGGAAGTAATGGGACACAAAACCGTTTATCATGCAAATGGAAGTGAAAAGAAAGTTGGAGTCGTAATACTTTTATGAGAAAAAATAAACTGAATTGTGGGGAAGATGGCAGAGTAGAAGGACCCTAAACTCACCTCATCCCACAGATACAACTAGGTAACACTCACACCAGAGTCACCCAGAAATGGACCTTCAGATTTCCCCACAAAACTATACAACTAAATGGAGAGAGGGAATCACATCAAAGATGGTAGGAAGGACAAGGACTCTGTAGGAATCTAAAGCCCATATTTCTGACCACCAGAGGGAGGGAACCACAGTCACAGAGGGGCCAGAAACAAACTACTACACCGGGGAGCCTCTAAAGCGTAGAGACATCCTCATAGCTTATGGCTTTGAAAATCAGAAGGGATGACATTTGTGAGCGTATACAACCAGCAGACTTAAAGCTTGGAACTTTTAAAAATCAGCTGTCTCAGCTCTGAGTGAGCACAGAAGGTGATAGGAAGCTGAGATCTGTCCTTAAAGATTAAGCAGAGCAAAGAGTGTGGAGAAGCTTGGGTGAAGCAGGTTGAAAGGTGCTTGAGGATTAAACAAGGGAGACATAGTTCCTGAACTCAGAGTTTGCTAAGGGACTTGTCCAGGAACAAAGGAGCTGGCAGGTTCCATTTCCCTCTACGGCCCCTCATTATAAACACACACCTACCTGCAAGACCAAGCACAATCTAGCAATCACTAACTTGCATAAACCATGGCCCATCCCCACACCTACCAGACCTGCTTCAGTCCCAGTGCTGTGGATACCCTCCCTGATAAGACCCACACAATCCTTGACAACAATATGTCTCCCCATCACCCACAGAACACGCATGCGTCTTGTTAAAACAGCACACCCCATGTGTTGTGCACAATGACACAGTCCAGATCCAGTCTCTGTTGTTGCTATGCATTACCTTCAGAGGAGAACCAGCATCACCAAGTGAAAAATGTATGTTCTGCCCCGTATTTTTAAGAATAAGCAATATATCTGACCTTCCTAACAGAGAGATATTCTCTGAGAAGTAGGCCAAATGAGCAGACAGAGGACTATGTCCTAAACGAAAGAAGAGGACAAAGCCACAGCAAGAGACCTAAACAAAATGGATATAAGGAACATGCCTGACAGAAAATTTAAGATAACAATTATAAAGATACTCACTGGGGAAATGAAAAGAGGGAGGACATCAGAAGGGGGAACATCATTGAGACTCTTAACAAAGAGATATGAAAGAAATAATCAGAGATGTGGAACACAAGAAATGAAATGAAGAATATACTAGATAGAATAATTAGCAGGATGGACGAAGCAGAGGAACAAATTAATGAACTAGAAGACAGTAATGGAAAGTAATCAAGCGGAACAAATGAGAGGAAAAAGAAGTATGCAAAAATGAGAAGAGACTTAGGGAATTCAGTGACTCCATCCAGTGTAACAACACCCACATGAGAGGGATCCCAGAAGGTGAAAAGGGGGAAAAGGGGGCAGAAAATCTATTTGACCAAAGAAGAGCTGAAAACTTAACCTAATCTGGTGAAGGAAACCTATACAAATCCATAAGGCATAGAGATCCCCTCCCACAAAATCAACCTAAGGAGGTCCACATCAAGATACATAGTAATCCAAATGGGAAAAGGTAGTGATAAAGAAAAAACATTTAAAGCAGCAAGATAAAAGAAGACAGTTAACATGCAAGGGAAAGCCCATAAAGCTATCAGCTGAGTTTTCAGCAGAAACTATGCAGGACAGAAGAAAGTGGCGTTAAATATTCAAAGTGCTGAATGAGAAAAATCTGCAGCAAGGAATAATTTATCCAGCAAGCCTATCCTTCAGAAAAGAAGGGGAGAAAAAGAGTTTCTTAGCCACACAAACTAAAAGAGTTCATGACCACTAAATTAACTACAAAAAATATTGAAGGGGACACTATGAGTGGAAAAAAATCGTAAGTGAGAGTATGACAATAATGAATCAAGGAAGCAGTAAAAATAAGTATTTCTGTAAAAATCAGTTAAGGGATTCACAAAATAAAAGTATGTAAAATATGAAAACATATACCCTAACACATGAGGAGGAGTCAACAGTGGGTTTGAACTTAAACAGCATTCAACTTAATATGGACTGAAAAGGCTATATATAATCCAGGGGGTCACCACAAACCCAAACCTCTAATACACATGCAAAAGATAAAGGGAAAGAAATCCAAGAATATCATTAAAGAAAACGAGCAAACCATGAGAGAGAGAGCAAGAGAAGAAAGGATCAGAGAAAAACTACACAAAAAACTATGAAACAACTAACAAAACATCAATAAATACATGTCTAATGATAATTAGTTTGAATGTAAATGGACTAAATGCTCCAAGCAAAAGAGCATGACAGAGTTTGTATATATATATATAAAAGATTTCACACCTAAAGACACCTGCAGATGGAAATTAAGAGATGGAGAAACATTAATCATGCAAGTGGATGTCAAAAGAAGTCAGAGTAGCAATCCTTATATCAGACAAAATAGACTTTTTTAACATTGAAATTGAATTAGCCAACAGAGAGTACACCAGTAGTTTCAAATGTAGCGTTCCACAATTCATCAGTTGTGTATAACACCCAGTGTTCATCACATCACATGCATTCCTTAATGCCCATCACACAGTTACTCCATCTCCCCACCCACCTTTCCTCCAGCAACCCTCAGTTTGTTTCCAATAGTTAGGAACCTGTCATGGATTTTCTTCCTCTCTGGTTTCTTCGCATTCATTTTCCCTCCCTTCCCCTATGATCCTCTGTGCTGTTCCTTCTATTCCACATATGAGTAAAACCATATAATAATTGTTTTTCTCTGACTGACTTATTTTGCTCAGCATAATACCCTCCAGTGCCATCCACATCGATATGCTAAATATTGATCCTTTCTGATGGCTGAGTCATATTCCTTTGTATATGTGTATACCATGTTTTCTTTATCCATTTATCTGTCGATGGATGTCTTGGTTCCTTCCACGGTTTGGCTTTTGTGGACAATGTCGCTATAAACATTTGGGGTGCAGTTGCCCCTTCAGATCACTACATTTGTAGCTTTGGGGTAAATAAAATTGCTGGGTTGTAAGGGAGCTCTGTTTTAACTTCTTGAGGAACCTCCATATTGTTTTCCAAAGTGGCTGTACCAGTTTTCATTCCCACTTAGAAGTGTAAGAGAGTTCCCCTTTCTCCTCACCAACAATTGTTATTTCTTCGCTTGTTAATTTTTGCAATTCTGACTGGTGTGAAGTGGTATCTCATTGTCATTTGGATTTCTTTTTCCCCATGCCAAGTGCTGTTGAGCAGTTTCTCATATGTCTGTTGGCCATTTGTGTGTCTTCTTTGGAGAAATACCTGTTCATATCTTCTGCCCATTTCTTGACTCGGTTATTTGTATTTTGGGTGTTGAGTTTGGGTGTTGAACGGTAGTAAAGCGTACGGCACTTTCATGATGCTTCCACACCCACTTTTGGAAATGCTTCTCTCTCAAGGATACCTGAAGATGTTAGTGGAGAGTTGCCGTATACGCAGACTTGCTTTTCCCAGGTGAGTGCATGGCACATTCCTTATTCACTCACGCGCGCGCGCGCGCGCACACACACACACACACACACACACACAGAGTTGAACATGTTTCTGTCTCGTCAGGAAAGGAGGTGTTCGTTGAGAGACGGTTTCTCGCCAATGCTTTTGGGTGCTTGCCCTTTTCCCCCCGGAGAGTGAAGTGTATGCGCTTTTTCCGTAGGCTTCCGTACACACCCTTGAGAAGCCTTCCCTCAGCCAGAAACAAGCCGTGAGTTGAAAGAGGCGTTCCACACAGACGTCCTTCTCAGAGCGAAGCCTGTCACACTTTTCCTTGGGCCTCCACACGCACTTTAGAAAAACTTCCTCCGGGAAGCTGTGAGTTGAACGACGGGTTTCCTACAGCGGTTTTCCGTGGTGGTAAGGATATATGGCACTTGGCCTTAGGCTTCCACGCACACATTGGAAACGGCTTCTCTCTTCGTGAAACAAGATGTGCGCTGAACGTTGCGTTCTGCGCAGGCTTGCTTTTCACACATCAGCCCATGGTACTTTCCCTAGGCTTCCACACGCGCAGTGAGTATCCCTTCCCTAAACCTGAACCAAGACGCGGGGGAAAGCTGCCTTCTACACCACCTTCTTTTCCGAGTTTCGTATAGAACCCTTGCATTGTGCTTCCACATCCACTTTTGTCACTGCTTCGATATATCCTCCGGAGAGGGGTTCGCTTGAAAGACGGTCTCACTCTGTCACGCTTTCAAGGAGTTAAGGATAGGGCACTCTCCTTATGCCTGCACACGTCCACTTGCAATCTCGACTGACTTCATGACCCCGTCCATATGCTACGCTGAAAGTCCCATTGCGCGCGGCCTTGTTTCTAAGAGATGAGGACAGGGCACGGCACGTTCCTTGTGCTTCCACCACGACTATATAAAAGGCTCCCGTCTCCAAGGCAAAGGATGTCAGGTGCAAGACGGCTTCGCAAAAGCGAGGTTGCCTCTTAGAGGGCGGTCTACGGGGCTCTCCTGACGCTTCCACGCCTACATATGCAAACGCTTCTGGGCTCACGAAAGAAGACGTCCGTTGAAAGCTGCCTTGTACCCCGACGCGTTTTCCGGAGTTAGGTCCAGGGAACGGTCCCTGTGCGATCACACGCAGCCTTGAGATGGCTCAGCTCTTTTCGATCGTCAGGGAGGACGTTTCTCGGAGTTAGGTCCAGGGAAAGTTAGTAAAGCGTACGGCACTTTCATGATGCTTCCACACCCACTTTTGGAAATGCTTCTCTCTCCAGGATACCTGAAGATGCTAGTGGCGAGTCGCTGTATACGCAGACTTGCTTTTCCCAGGTCAGTACATGGCACTCTCCTTATTCACTCACGCACGCGCGCGCGCGCGTGCCCTCACACACACACACACACACACACACACACACACACACACAGAGTTGAACATGTTTCTGTCTCGTCAGGAAAGAAGGTGATCGTTGAGAGACGGTTTCTCGCCGATGCTTTTGGGTTCTTGCTTTTTTCCCCCCGGAGAGAGAAGTGTAGCCGCTTTTTCCCTAGGCTTCCGGAAACACCCTTGAGAAGCCTTCCGTCAGCCAGAAACAAGCCATGAGTTGAAAGAGGCGTTCCACGCAGACCTCCTTCTCAGAGCGAAGCCTGTCACACTTTTCCTTGTGAAGTAAACTAGAGAGATACAAATACTTTCTCAATGATTGCTTTAACAAAAAAGGACTAAATATCCCAATCAGAAAACATAGACTGTAAAGAGGAAGCAAGACCCATCTCTATGCTGCCTACCAGAGAATCACTTCAGACCTAAAAATAAAAGCAGATTGGAAGTAATGGGACACAAAACCATTTATCATGCAAATGGAAGTGAAAAGAAAGTTGGAGTCGTAATATTTTTATGAGACAAAATAAACTGAATTTTGGGGAAGATGGCAGAGTAGAAGGACCCTAAACTCACCTCATCCCACAGATACAACTAGGTAACACTCACACCAGAGTCACCCAGAAATGGACCTTCAGATTTCCCCACAAAACTATACAACTAAATGGAGAGAGGGAATCACATCAAAGATGGTAGGAAGGACAAGGACTCTGTAGGAATCTAAAGCCCATATTTCTGACCACCAGAGGGAGGGAACCACAGTCACAGAGGGGCCAGAAACAAACTACTACACCGGGGAGCCTCTAAAGCGTAGAGACATCCTCATAGCTTACGGCTTTGAAAATCAGAAGGGATGACATTTGTGAGCGTATACAACCAGCAGACTTAAAGCTTGGAACTTTTAAAAATCAGCTGTCTCAGCTCTGAGAGAGCACAGAAGGTGATAGGAAGCTGAGATCTGTCCTTAAAGATTAAGCAGAGCAAAGAGTGTGGAGAAGCTTGGGTGAAGCAGGTTGAAAGGTGCTTGAGGATTAAACAAGGGAGACATAGTTCCTGAACTCAGAGTTTGCTAAGGGACTTGTCCAGGAACAAAGGAGCTGGCAGGTTCCATTTCCCTCTACGGCCCCTCATTTTAAACACACACCTACCTGCAAGACCAAGCACAATCTAGCAATCACTAACTTGCATAAACCATGGCCCATCCCCACCCCTACCAGACCTGCTTCAGTCCCAGTGCTGTGGATACCCTCCCTGATAAGACCCACACAATCCTTGACAACAATATGTCTCCCCATCACCCACAGAACACGCATGCATCTTGTTAAAACAGCACACCCCATGTGTTGTGCACAATGACACAGTCCAGATCCAGTCTCTGTTGTTGCTATGCATTACCTTCAGAGGAGAACCAGCATCACCAAGTGAAAAATGTATGTTCTGCCCCGTATTTTCAAGAACAAGCAATATATCTGACCTTCCTAACAGAGAGATATTCTCTGAGAAGTAGGCCAAATGAGCAGACAGAGGACTATGTCCTAAACGAAAGAAGAGGACAAAGCCACAGCAAGAGACCTAAACAAAATGGATATAAGGAACATGCCTGACAGAAAATTTAAGATAACAATTATAAAGATACTCACTGGGGAAATGAAAAGAGGGAGGACATCAGAAGGGGGAACATCATTGAGACTCTTAACAAAGAGATATGAAAGAAATAATCAGAGATGTGGAACACAAGAAATGAAATGAAGAATATACTAGATAGAATAATTAGCAGGATGGACGAAGCAGAGGAACAAATTAATGAACTAGAAGACAGTAATGGAAAGTAATCAAGCGGAACAAATGAGAGGAAAAAGAAGTATGCAAAAATGAGAAGAGACATAGGGAATTCAGTGACTCCATCCAGTGTAACAACACCCACATGAGAGGGATCCCAGAAGGTGAAAAGGGGGAAAAGGGGGCAGAAAATCTATTTGACCAAAGAAGAGCTGAAAACTTAACCTAATCTGGTGAAGGAAACCTATACAAATCCATAAGGCATAGAGATCCCCTCCCACAAAATCAACCTAAGGAGGTCCACATCAAGATACATAGTAATCCAAATGGGAAAAGGTAGTGATAAAGAAAAAACATTTAAAGCAGCAAGATAAAAGAAGACAGTTAACATGCAAGGGAAAGCCCATAAAGCTATCAGCTGAGTTTTCAGCAGAAACTATGCAGGACAGAAGAAAGTGGCGTTAAATATTCAAAGTGCTGAATGAGAAAAATCTGCAGCAAGGAATAATTTATCCAGCAAGCCTATCCTTCAGAAAAGAAGGGGAGAAAAAGAGTTTCTTAGCCACACAAACTAAAAGAGTTCATGACCACTAAATTAACTACAAAAAATATTGAAGGGGACACTATGAGTGGAAAAAAATCGTAAGTGAGAGTATGACAATAATGAATCAAGGAAGCAGTAAAAATAAGTATTTCTGTAAAAATCAGTTAAGGGATTCACAAAATAAAAGTATGTAAAATATGAAAACATATACCCTAACACATGAGGAGGAGTCAACAGTGGGTTTGAACTTAAACAGCATTCAACTTAATATAGACTGAAAAGGCTATATATAATCCAGGGGGTCACCACAAACCCAAACCTCTAATACACATGCAAAAGATAAAGGGAAAGAAATCCAAGAATATCATTAAAGAAAACGAGCAAACCATGAGAGAGAGAGCAAGAGAAGAAAGGATCAGAGAAAAACTACACAAAAAACTATGAAACAACTAACAAAACATCAATAAATACATGTCTAATGATAATTAGTTTGAATGTAAATGGACTAAATGCTCCAAGCAAAAGAGCATGACAGAGTTTGTATATATATATATAAAAGATTTCACACCTAAAGACACATGCAGATGGAAATTAAGAGATGGAGAAACATTAATCATGCAAGTGGATGTCAAAAGAAGTCAGAGTAGCAATCCTTATATCAGACAAAATAGACTTTTTTAACATTGAAATTGAATTAGCCAACAGAGAGTACACCAGTAGTTTCAAATGTAGCGTTCCACAATTCATCAGTTGTGTATAACACCCAGTGTTCATCACATCACATGCATTCCTTAATGCCCATCACACAGTTACTCCATCTCCCCACCCACCTTTCCTCCAGCAACCCTCAGTTTGTTTCCAATAGTTAGGAACCTGTCATGGATTTTCTTCCTCTCTGGTTTCTTCGCATTCATTTTCCCTCCCTTCCCCTATGATCCTCTGTGCTGTTCCTTCTATTCCACATATGAGTAAAACCATATAATAATTGTTTTTCTCTGACTGACTTATTTTGCTCAGCATAATACCCTCCAGTGCCATCCACATCGATATGCTAAATATTGATCCTTTCTGATGGCTGAGTCATATTCCTTTGTATATGTGTATACCATGTTTTCTTTATCCATTTATCTGTCGATGGATGTCTTGGTTCCTTCCACGGTTTGGCTTTTGTGGACAATGTCGCTATAAACATTTGGGGTGCAGTTGCCCCTTCAGATCACTACATTTGTAGCTTTGGGGTAAATAAAATTGCTGGGTTGTAAGGGAGCTCTGTTTTAACTTCTTGAGGAACCTCCATATTGTTTTCCAAAGTGGCTGTACCAGTTTTCATTCCCACTTAGAAGTGTAAGAGAGTTCCCCTTTCTCCTCACCAACAATTGTTATTTCTTCGCTTGTTAATTTTTGCAATTCTGACTGGTGTGAAGTGGTATCTCATTGTCATTTGGATTTCTTTTTCCCCATGCCAAGTGCTGTTGAGCAGTTTCTCATATGTCTGTTGGCCATTTGTGTGTCTTCTTTGGAGAAATACCTGTTCATATCTTCTGCCCATTTCTTGACTCGGTTATTTGTATTTTGGGTGTTGAGTTTGGGTGTTGAACGGTAGTAAAGCGTACGGCACTTTCATGATGCTTCCACACCCACTTTTGGAAATGCTTCTCTCTCAAGGATACCTGAAGATGTTAGTGGAGAGTTGCCGTATACGCAGACTTGCTTTTCCCAGGTGAGTGCATGGCACATTCCTTATTCACTCACGCGCGCGCGCGCGCGCACACACACACACACACACACACACACAGAGTTGAACATGTTTCTGTCTCGTCAGGAAAGGAGGTGTTCGTTGAGAGACGGTTTCTCGCCAATGCTTTTGGGTGCTTGCCCTTTTCCCCCCGGAGAGTGAAGTGTATGCGCTTTTTCCGTAGGCTTCCGTACACACCCTTGAGAAGCCTTCCCTCAGCCAGAAACAAGCCGTGAGTTGAAAGAGGCGTTCCACACAGACCTCCTTCTCAGAGCGAAGCCTGTCACACTTTTCCTTGGGCCTCCACACGCACTTTAGAAAAACTTCCTCCGGGAAGCTGTGAGTTGAACGACGGGTTTCCTACAGCGGTTTTCCGTGGTGGTAAGGATATATGGCACTTGGCCTTAGGCTTCCACGCACACATTGGAAACGGCTTCTCTCTTCGTGAAACAAGATGTGCGCTGAACGTTGCGTTCTGCGCAGGCTTGCTTTTCACACATCAGCCCATGGTACTTTCCCTAGGCTTCCACACGCGCAGTGAGTATCCCTTCCCTAAACCTGAACCAAGACGGGGGGGAAAGCTGCCTTCTACACCACCTTCTTTTCCGAGTTTCGTATAGAACCCTTGCATTGTGCTTCCACATCCACTTTTGTCACTGCTTCGATATATCCTCCGGAGAGGGGTTCGCTTGAAAGACGGTCTCACTCTGTCACGCTTTCAAGGAGTTAAGGATAGGGCACTCTCCTTATGCCTGCACACGTCCACTTGCAATCTCGACTGACTTCATGACCCCGTCCATATGCTACGCTGAAAGTCCCATTGCGCGCGGCCTTGTTTCTAAGAGATGAGGACAGGGCACGGCACGTTCCTTGTGCTTCCACCACGACTATATAAAAGGCTCCCGTCTCCAAGGCAAAGGATGTCAGGTGCAAGACGGCTTCGCAAAAGCGAGGTTGCCTCTTAGAGGGCGGTCTACGGGGCTCTCCTGACGCTTCCACGCCTACATATGCAAACGCTTCTGGGCTCACGAAAGAAGACGTCCGTTGAAAGCTGCCTTGTACCCCGACGCGTTTTCCGGAGTTAGGTCCAGGGAACGGTCCCTGTGCGATCACACGCAGCCTTGAGATGGCTCAGCTCTTTTCGATCGTCAGGGAGGACGTTTCTCGGAGTTAGGTCCAGGGAAAGTTAGTAAAGCGTACGGCACTTTCATGATGCTTCCACACCCACTTTTGGAAATGCTTCTCTCTCCAGGATACCTGAAGATGCTAGTGGCGAGTCGCTGTATACGCAGACTTGCTTTTCCCAGGTCAGTACATGGCACTCTCCTTATTCCCTCATGCACGCGCGCGCGCGCGTGCCCTCACACACACACACACACACACACACACACACACACACACACAGAGTTGAACATGTTTCTGTCTCGTCAGGAAAGAAGGTGATCGTTGAGAGACGGTTTCTCGCCGATGCTTTTGGGTTCTTGCTTTTTTCCCCCCGGAGAGAGAAGTGTAGCCGCTTTTTCCCTAGGCTTCCGTACACACCCTTGAGAAGCCTTCCGTCAGCCAGAAACAAGCCATGAGTTGAAAGAGGCGTTCCACGCAGACCTCCTTCTCAGAGCGAAGCCTGTCACACTTTTCCTTGTGAAGTAAACTAGAGAGATACAAATACTTTCTCAATGATTGCTTTAACAAAAAAGGACTAAATATCCCAATCAGAAAACATAGACTGTAAAGAGGAAGCAAGACCCATCTCTATGCTGCCTACCAGAGAATCACTTCAGACCTAAAAATAAAAGCAGATTGGAAGTAATGGGACACAAAACCATTTATCATGCAAATGGAAGTGAAAAGAAAGTTGGAGTCGTAATATTTTTATGAGACAAAATAAACTGAATTGTGGGGAAGATGGCAGAGTAGAAGGACCCTAAACTCACCTCATCCCACAGATACAACTAGGTAACACTCACACCAGAGTCACCCAGAAATGGACCTTCAGATTTCCCCACAAAACTATACAACTAAATGGAGAGAGGGAATCACATCAAAGATGGTAGGAAGGACAAGGACTCTGTAGGAATCTAAAGCCCATATTTCTGACCACCAGAGGGAGGGAACCACAGTCACAGAGGGGCCAGAAACAAACTACTACACCGGGGAGCCTCTAAAGCGTAGAGACATCCTCATAGCTTACGGCTTTGAAAATCAGAAGGGATGACATTTGTGAGCGTATACAACCAGCAGACTTAAAGCTTGGAACTTTTAAAAATCAGCTGTCTCAGCTCTGAGAGAGCACAGAAGGTGATAGGAAGCTGAGATCTGTCCTTAAAGATTAAGCAGAGCAAAGAGTGTGGAGAAGCTTGGGTGAAGCAGGTTGAAAGGTGCTTGAGGATTAAACAAGGGAGACATAGTTCCTGAACTCAGAGTTTGCTAAGGGACTTGTCCAGGAACAAAGGAGCTGGCAGGTGCCATTTCCCTCTACGGCCCCTCATTATAAACACACACCTACCTGCAAGACCAAGCACAATCTAGCAATCACTAACTTGCATAAACCATGGCCCATCCCCACCCCTACCAGACCTGCTTCAGTCCCAGTGCTGTGGATACCCTCCCTGATAAGACCCACACAATCCTTGACAACAATATGTCTCCCCATCACCCACAGAACACGCATGCATCTTGTTAAAACAGCACACCCCATGTGTTGTGCACAATGACACAGTCCAGATCCAGTCTCTGTTGTTGCTATGCATTACCTTCAGAGGAGAACCAGCATCACCAAGTGAAAAATGTATGTTCTGCCCCGTATTTTCAAGAACAAGCAATATATCTGACCTTCCTAACAGAGAGATATTCTCTGAGAAGTAGGCCAAATGAGCAGACAGAGGACTATGTCCTAAACGAAAGAAGAGGACAAAGCCACAGCAAGAGACCTAAACAAAATGGATATAAGGAACATGCCTGACAGAAAATTTAAGATAACAATTATAAAGATACTCACTGGGGAAATGAAAAGAGGGAGGACATCAGAAGGGGGAACATCATTGAGACTCTTAACAAAGAGATATGAAAGAAATAATCAGAGATGTGGAACACAAGAAATGAAATGAAGAATATACTAGATAGAATAATTAGCAGGATGGACGAAGCAGAGGAACAAATTAATGAACTAGAAGACAGTAATGGAAAGTAATCAAGCGGAACAAATGAGAGGAAAAAGAAGTATGCAAAAATGAGAAGAGACATAGGGAATTCAGTGACTCCATCCAGTGTAACAACACCCACATGAGAGGGATCCCAGAAGGTGAAAAGGGGGAAAAGGGGGCAGAAAATCTATTTGACCAAAGAAGAGCTGAAAACTTAACCTAATCTGGTGAAGGAAACCTATACAAATCCATAAGGCATAGAGATCCCCTCCCACAAAATCAACCTAAGGAGGTCCACATCAAGATACATAGTAATCCAAATGGGAAAAGGTAGTGATAAAGAAAAAACATTTAAAGCAGCAAGATAAAAGAAGACAGTTAACATGCAAGGGAAAGCCCATAAAGCTATCAGCTGAGTTTTCAGCAGAAACTATGCAGGACAGAAGAAAGTGGCGTTAAATATTCAAAGTGCTGAATGAGAAAAATCTGCAGCAAGGAATAATTTATCCAGCAAGCCTATCCTTCAGAAAAGAAGGGGAGAAAAAGAGTTTCTTAGCCACACAAACTAAAAGAGTTCATGACCACTAAATTAACTACAAAAAATATTGAAGGGGACACTATGAGTGGAAAAAAATCGTAAGTGAGAGTATGACAATAATGAATCAAGGAAGCAGTAAAAATAAGTATTTCTGTAAAAATCAGTTAAGGGATTCACAAAATAAAAGTATGTAAAATATGAAAACATATACCCTAACACATGAGGAGGAGTCAACAGTGGGTTTGAACTTAAACAGCATTCAACTTAATATAGACTGAAAAGGCTATATATAATCCAGGGGGTCACCACAAACCCAAACCTCTAATACACATGCAAAAGATAAAGGGAAAGAAATCCAAGAATATCATTAAAGAAAACGAGCAAACCATGAGAGAGAGAGCAAGAGAAGAAAGGATCAGAGAAAAACTACACAAAAAACTATGAAACAACTAACAAAACATCAATAAATACATGTCTAATGATAATTAGTTTGAATGTAAATGGACTAAATGCTCCAAGCAAAAGAGCATGACAGAGTTTGTATATATATATATAAAAGATTTCACACCTAAAGACACATGCAGATGGAAATTAAGAGATGGAGAAACATTAATCATGCAAGTGGATGTCAAAAGAAGTCAGAGTAGCAATCCTTATATCAGACAAAATAGACTTTTTTAACATTGAAATTGAATTAGCCAACAGAGAGTACACCAGTAGTTTCAAATGTAGCGTTCCACAATTCATCAGTTGTGTATAACACCCAGTGTTCATCACATCACATGCATTCCTTAATGCCCATCACACAGTTACTCCATCTCCCCACCCACCTTTCCTCCAGCAACCCTCAGTTTGTTTCCAATAGTTAGGAACCTGTCATGGATTTTCTTCCTCTCTGGTTTCTTCGCATTCATTTTCCCTCCCTTCCCCTATGATCCTCTGTGCTGTTCCTTCTATTCCACATATGAGTAAAACCATATAATAATTGTTTTTCTCTGACTGACTTATTTTGCTCAGCATAATACCCTCCAGTGCCATCCACATCGATATGCTAAATATTGATCCTTTCTGATGGCTGAGTCATATTCCTTTGTATATGTGTATACCATGTTTTCTTTATCCATTTATCTGTCGATGGATGTCTTGGTTCCTTCCACGGTTTGGCTTTTGTGGACAATGTCGCTATAAACATTTGGGGTGCAGTTGCCCCTTCAGATCACTACATTTGTAGCTTTGGGGTAAATAAAATTGCTGGGTTGTAAGGGAGCTCTGTTTTAACTTCTTGAGGAACCTCCATATTGTTTTCCAAAGTGGCTGTACCAGTTTTCATTCCCACTTAGAAGTGTAAGAGAGTTCCCCTTTCTCCTCACCAACAATTGTTATTTCTTCGCTTGTTAATTTTTGCAATTCTGACTGGTGTGAAGTGGTATCTCATTGTCATTTGGATTTCTTTTTCCCCATGCCAAGTGCTGTTGAGCAGTTTCTCATATGTCTGTTGGCCATTTGTGTGTCTTCTTTGGAGAAATACCTGTTCATATCTTCTGCCCATTTCTTGACTCGGTTATTTGTATTTTGGGTGTTGAGTTTGGGTGTTGAACGGTAGTAAAGCGTACGGCACTTTCATGATGCTTCCACACCCACTTTTGGAAATGCTTCTCTCTCAAGGATACCTGAAGATGTTAGTGGAGAGTTGCCGTATACGCAGACTTGCTTTTCCCAGGTGAGTGCATGGCACATTCCTTATTCACTCACGCGCGCGCGCGCGCGCACACACACACACACACACACACACACAGAGTTGAACATGTTTCTGTCTCGTCAGGAAAGGAGGTGTTCGTTGAGAGACGGTTTCTCGCCAATGCTTTTGGGTGCTTGCCCTTTTCCCCCCGGAGAGTGAAGTGTATGCGCTTTTTCCGTAGGCTTCCGTACACACCCTTGAGAAGCCTTCCCTCAGCCAGAAACAAGCCGTGAGTTGAAAGAGGCGTTCCACACAGACCTCCTTCTCAGAGCGAAGCCTGTCACACTTTTCCTTGGGCCTCCACACGCACTTTAGAAAAACTTCCTCCGGGAAGCTGTGAGTTGAACGACGGGTTTCCTACAGCGGTTTTCCGTGGTGGTAAGGATATATGGCACTTGGCCTTAGGCTTCCACGCACACATTGGAAACGGCTTCTCTCTTCGTGAAACAAGATGTGCGCTGAACGTTGCGTTCTGCGCAGGCTTGCTTTTCACACATCAGCCCATGGTACTTTCCCTAGGCTTCCACACGCGCAGTGAGTATCCCTTCCCTAAACCTGAACCAAGACGGGGGGGAAAGCTGCCTTCTACACCACCTTCTTTTCCGAGTTTCGTATAGAACCCTTGCATTGTGCTTCCACATCCACTTTTGTCACTGCTTCGATATATCCTCCGGAGAGGGGTTCGCTTGAAAGACGGTCTCACTCTGTCACGCTTTCAAGGAGTTAAGGATAGGGCACTCTCCTTATGCCTGCACACGTCCACTTGCAATCTCGACTGACTTCATGACCCCGTCCATATGCTACGCTGAAAGTCCCATTGCGCGCGGCCTTGTTTCTAAGAGATGAGGACAGGGCACGGCACGTTCCTTGTGCTTCCACCACGACTATATAAAAGGCTCCCGTCTCCAAGGCAAAGGATGTCAGGTGCAAGACGGCTTCGCAAAAGCGAGGTTGCCTCTTAGAGGGCGGTCTACGGGGCTCTCCTGACGCTTCCACGCCTACATATGCAAACGCTTCTGGGCTCACGAAAGAAGACGTCCGTTGAAAGCTGCCTTGTACCCCGACGCGTTTTCCGGAGTTAGGTCCAGGGAACGGTCCCTGTGCGATCACACGCAGCCTTGAGATGGCTCAGCTCTTTTCGATCGTCAGGGAGGACGTTTCTCGGAGTTAGGTCCAGGGAAAGTTAGTAAAGCGTACGGCACTTTCATGATGCTTCCACACCCACTTTTGGAAATGCTTCTCTCTCCAGGATACCTGAAGATGCTAGTGGCGAGTCGCTGTATACGCAGACTTGCTTTTCCCAGGTCAGTACATGGCACTCTCCTTATTCCCTCATGCACGCGCGCGCGCGCGTGCCCTCACACACACACACACACACACACACACACACACACACACACAGAGTTGAACATGTTTCTGTCTCGTCAGGAAAGAAGGTGATCGTTGAGAGACGGTTTCTCGCCGATGCTTTTGGGTTCTTGCTTTTTTCCCCCCGGAGAGAGAAGTGTAGCCGCTTTTTCCCTAGGCTTCCGTACACACCCTTGAGAAGCCTTCCGTCAGCCAGAAACAAGCCCTGAGTTGAAAGAGGCGTTCCACGCAGACCTCCTTCTCAGAGCGAAGCCTGTCACACTTTTCCTTGTGAAGTAAACTAGAGAGATACAAATACTTTCTCAATGATTGCTTTAACAAAAAAGGACTAAATATCCCAATCAGAAAACATAGACTGTAAAGAGGAAGCAAGACCCATCTCTATGCTGCCTACCAGAGAATCACTTCAGACCTAAAAATAAAAGCAGATTGGAAGTAATGGGACACAAAACCATTTATCATGCAAATGGAAGTGAAAAGAAAGTTGGAGTCGTAATATTTTTATGAGACAAAATAAACTGAATTGTGGGGAAGATGGCAGAGTAGAAGGACCCTAAACTCACCTCATCCCACAGATACAACTAGGTAACACTCACACCAGAGTCACCCAGAAATGGACCTTCAGATTTCCCCACAAAACTATACAACTAAATGGAGAGAGGGAATCACATCAAAGATGGTAGGAAGGACAAGGACTCTGTAGGAATCTAAAGCCCATATTTCTGACCACCAGAGGGAGGGAACCACAGTCACAGAGGGGCCAGAAACAAACTACTACACCGGGGAGCCTCTAAAGCGTAGAGACATCCTCATAGCTTACGGCTTTGAAAATCAGAAGGGATGACATTTGTGAGCGTATACAACCAGCAGACTTAAAGCTTGGAACTTTTAAAAATCAGCTGTCTCAGCTCTGAGAGAGCACAGAAGGTGATAGGAAGCTGAGATCTGTCCTTAAAGATTAAGCAGAGCAAAGAGTGTGGAGAAGCTTGGGTGAAGCAGGTTGAAAGGTGCTTGAGGATTAAACAAGGGAGACATAGTTCCTGAACTCAGAGTTTGCTAAGGGACTTGTCCAGGAACAAAGGAGCTGGCAGGTTCCATTTCCCTCTACGGCCCCTCATTTTAAACACACACCTACCTGCAAGACCAAGCACAATCTAGCAATCACTAACTTGCATAAACCATGGCCCATCCCCACCCCTACCAGACCTGCTTCAGTCCCAGTGCTGTGGATACCCTCCCTGATAAGACCCACACAATCCTTGACAACAATATGTCTCCCCATCACCCACAGAACACGCATGCGTCTTGTTAAAACAGCACACCCCATGTGTTGTGCACAATGACACAGTCCAGATCCAGTCTCTGTTGTTGCTATGCATTACCTTCAGAGGAGAACCAGCATCACCAAGTGAAAAATGTATGTTCTGCCCCGTATTTTCAAGAACAAGCAATATATCTGACCTTCCTAACAGAGAGATATTCTCTGAGAAGTAGGCCAAATGAGCAGACAGAGGACTATGTCCTAAACGAAAGAAGAGGACAAAGCCACAGCAAGAGACCTAAACAAAATGGATATAAGGAACAAGCCTGACAGAAAATTTAAGATAACAATTATAAAGATACTCACTGGGGAAATGAAAAGAGGGAGGACATCAGAAGGGGGAACATCATTGAGACTCTTAACAAAGAGATATGAAAGAAATAATCAGAGATGTGGAACACAAGAAATGAAATGAAGAATATACTAGATAGAATAATTAGCAGGATGGACGAAGCAGAGGAACAAATTAATGAACTAGAAGACAGTAATGGAAAGTAATCAAGCGGAACAAATGAGAGGAAAAAGAAGTATGCAAAAATGAGAAGAGTCTTAGGGAATTCAGTGACTCCATCCAGTGTAACAACACCCACATGAGAGGGATCCCAGAAGGTGAAAAGGGGGAAAAGGGGGCAGAAAATCTATTTGACCAAAGAAGAGCTGAAAACTTAACCTAATCTGGTGAAGGAAACCTATACAAATCCATAAGGCATAGAGATCCCCTCCCACAAAATCAACCTAAGGAGGTCCACATCAAGATACATAGTAATCCAAATGGGAAAAGGTAGTGATAAAGAAAAAACATTTAAAGCAGCAAGATAAAAGAAGACAGTTAACATGCAAGGGAAAGCCCATAAATCTATCAGCTGAGTTTTCAGCAGAAACTATGCAGGACAGAAGAAAGTGACGTTAAATATTCAAAGTGCTGAAGGAGAAAAATCTGCAGCAAGGAATAATTTATCCAGCAAGCCTATCCTTCAGAAAAGAAGGGGAGAAAAAGAGTTTCTTAGCCACACAAACTAAAAGAGTTCATGACCACTAAATTAACTACAAAAAATATTGAAGGGGACACTATGAGTGGAAAAAAATCGTAAGTGAGAGTATGACAATAATGAATCAAGGAAGCAGTAAAAATAAGTATTTCTGTAAAAATCAGTTAAGGAATTCACAAAATAAAAGTATGTAAAATATGAAAACATATACCCTAACACATGAGGAGGAGTCAACAGTGGGTTTGAACTTAAACAGCATTCAACTTAATATGGACTGAAAAGCCTATATATAATCCAGGGAGTCACCACAAACCCAAACCTCTAATACACATGCAAAAGATAAAGGGAAAGAAATCCAAGAATATCATTAAAGAAAACGAGCAAACCATGAGAGAGAGAGCAAGAGAAGAAAGGATCAGAGAAAAACTACACAAAAAACTATGAAACAAGTAACAAAACATCAATAAATACATGTCTAATGATAATTAGTTTGAATGTAAATGGACTAAATGCTCCAAGCAAAAGAGCATGACAGAGTTTGTATATATATATAAAAGATTTCACACCTAAAGACACCTGGAAATGGAAATTAAGAGATGGAGAAACATTAATCATGCAAGTGGATGTCAAAAGAAGTCAGAGTAGCAATCCTTATATCAGACAAAATAGACTTTTTTAACATTGAAATTGAATTAGCCAACATAGAGTACACCAGTAATTTCAAATGTAGCGTTCCACAATTCATCAGTTGTGTACAACACCCAGTGTTCATCACATCGCATGCATTCCTTAATGCCCATCACACAGTTACTCCATCTCCCCACCCACCTTTCCTCCAGCAACCCTCAGTTTGTTTCCAATAGTTGGGAACCTGTCATGGATTTTCTTCCTCTCTGGTTTCTTCGCATTCATTTTCCCTCCCTTCCCCTATGATCCTCTGTGCTGTTCCTTCTATTCCACATATGAGTAAAACCATATAATAATTGTTTTTCTCTGACTGACTTATTTTGCTCAGCATAATACCCTCCAGTGCCTTCCACATCGATATGCTAAATATTGATCCTTTCTGATGGCTGAGTCATATTCCATTGTATATGTATATACCATGTTTTCTTTATCCATTTATCTGTCGATGGATGTCTTGGTTCCTTCCACGGTTTGGCTATTGTGGACAATGTCGCTAAAAACATTCGGGGTGCAGTTGCCCCTTCAGATCACTACATTTGTCCTTTGGGGTAAATAAAATTGCTGGGTTGTAAGGGAGCTCTCTTTTAAGTTCTTGAGGAACCTCCATATTGTTTTCCAAAGTGGCTGTACCAGTTTTCATTCCCACTTAGAAGTGTAAGAGAGTTCCCCTTTCTCCTCACCAACATTTGTTATTTCTTCGCTTGTTAACTTTTGCAATTCTGACTGGTATGAAGTGGTATCTCATTGTCATTTGGATTTCTTTTTCCCCATGCCAAGTGATGTTGAGCAGTTTGTCATATGTCTGTTGGCCATTTGTGTGTCTTCTTTGGAGAAATATCTGTTCATATCTTCTGCCCATTTCTTGACTCGCTTATTTGTTTTTTGGGTGTTGAGTTTGGGTGTTGAAAGGTAGTAAAGCGTACGGCACTTTCATGATGCTTCCACACCCACTTTTGGAAATGCTTCTCTCTCCAGGATACCTGAAGATGTTAGTGGAGAGTTGCCGTATACGCAGACTTGCTTTTCCCAGGTGAGTGCATGGCACATTCCTTATTCACTCACGCGCGCGCGCGCGCACACACACACACACACACACAGAGTTGAACATGTTTCTGTCTCGTCAGGAAAGGAGGTGTTCGTTGAGAGACGGTTTCTCGCCAATGCTTTTGGGTGCTTGCCCTTTTCCCCCCGGAGAGTGAAGTGTATGCGCTTTTTCCGTAGGCTTCCGTACACACCCTTGAGAAGCCTTCCCTCAGCCAGAAACAAGCCGTGAGTTGAAAGAGGCGTTCCACACAGACCTCCTTCTCAGAGCGAAGCCTGTCACACTTTTCCTTGGGCCTCCACACGCACTTTAGAAAAACTTCCTCCGGGAAGCTGTGAGTTGAACGACGGGTTTCCTACAGCGGTTTTCCGTGGGGGTAAGGATATATGGCACTTGGCCTTAGGCTTCCACGCACACATTGGAAAGGCTTCTCTCTTCGTGAAACAAGATGTGCGCTGAACGTTGCGTTCTGCGCAGGCTTGGTTTTCACACATCAGCCCATGGTACTTTCCCTAGGCTTCCACACGCGCAGTGAGTATCCCTTCCCTAAACCTGAACCAAGACGCGGGGGAAAGCTGCCTTCTACACCACCTTCTTTTCCGAGTTTCGTATAGAACCCTTGCGTTGTGCTTCCACATCCACTTTTGTCACTGCTTCGATATATCCTCCGGAGAGGGGTTCGCTTGAAAGACGGTCTCCCTCCGTCACGCTTTCAAGGAGTTAAGGATAGGGCACTCTCCTTATGCCTGCACACGTCCACTTGCAATCTCGACTGACTTCATGACCCCGTCCAATGCTACGCTGAAAGTCCCATTGCGCGCGGCCTTGTTTCTAAGAGATGAGGACAGGGCACGGCACGTTCCTTGTGCTTCCACCACGACTATATAAAAGGCTCCCGTCTCCAAGGCAAAGGATGTCAGGTGCAAGACGGCTTCGCAGAAGCGAGGTTGCCTCTTAGAGGGCGGTCTACGGCGCTCTGCTGACGCTTCCACGCCTACATATGCAAACGCTTCTGGGCTCACGAAAGAAGACGTCCGTTGAAAGCTGCCTTGTACCCCGACGCGTTTCTCGGAGTTAGGTCCAGGGAACGGTCCCTGTGCGATCACACGCATCCTTGAGATGGCTCAGCTCTTTTCGATCGTCAGGGAGGACGTTTCTCGGAGTTAGGTCCAGGGAAAGGTAGTAAAGCGTACGGCACTTTCATGATGCTTCCACACCCACTTTTGGAAATGCTTCTCTCTCCAGGATACCTGAAGATGCTAGTGGCGAGTCGCCGTAGACGCAGACTTGCTTTTCCCAGGTCAGTACATGGCACTCTCCTTATTCACTCACGCACGCGCGCGCGCGCGTGCCCTCACACACACACACACACACACACACACACACACACAGAGTTGAACATGTTTCTGTCTCGTCAGGAAAGAAGGTGATCGTTGAGAGACGGTTTCTCGCCGATGCTTTTGGGTTCTTGCTTTTTTCCCCCCGGAGAGAGAAGTGTAGCCGCTTTTTCCCTAGGCTTCCGTACACACCCTTGAGAAGCCTTCCGTCAGCCAGAAACAAGCCATGAGTTGAAAGAGGCGTTCCACGCAGACCTCCTTCTCAGAGCGAAGCCTGTCACACTTTTCCTTGTGAAGTAAACTAGAGAGATACAAATACTTTCTCAATGATTGCTTTAACAAAAAAGGACTAAATATCCCAATCAGAAAACATAGACTGTAAAGAGGAAGCAAGACCCATCTCTATGCTGCCTAGCAGAGAATCACTTCAGACCTAAAAATAAAAGCAGATTGGAAGTAATGGGACACAAAACCATTTATCATGCAAATGGAAGTGAAAAGAAAGTTGGAGTCGTAATATTTTTATGAGACAAAATAAACTGAATTGTGGGGAAGATGGCAGAGTAGAAGGACCCTAAACTCACCTCATCCCACAGATACAACTAGGTAACACTCACACCAGAGTCACCCAGAAATGGACCTTCAGGTTTCCCCACAAAACTATACAACTAAATGGAGAGAGGGAATCACATCAAAGATGGTAGGAAGGACAAGGACTCTGTAGGAATCTAAAGCCCATATTTCTGACCACCAGAGGGAGGGAACCACAGTCACAGAGGGGCCAGAAACAAACTACTACACCGGGGAGCCTCTAAAGCGTAGAGACATCCTCATAGCTTATGGCTTTGAAAATCAGAAGGGATGACATTTGTGAGCGTATACAACCAGCAGACTTAAAGCTTGGAACTTTTAAAAATCAGCTGTCTCAGCTCTGAGAGAGCACAGAAGGTGATAGGAAGCTGAGATCTGTCCTTAAAGATTAAGCAGAGCAAAGAGTGTGGAGAAGCTTGGGTGAAGCAGGTTGAAAGGTGCTTGAGGATTAAACAAGGGAGACATAGTTCCTGAACTCAGAGTTTGCTAAGGGACTTGTCCAGGAACAAAGGAGCTGGCAGGTGCCATTTCCCTCTACGGCCCCTCATTATAAACACACACCTACCTGCAAGACCAAGCACAATCTAGCAATCACTAACTTGCATAAACCATGGCCCATCCCCACCCCTACCAGACCTGCTTCAGTCCCAGTGCTGTGGATACCCTCCCTGATAAGACCCACACAATCCTTGACAACAATATGTCTCCCCATCACCCACAGAACACGCATGCATCTTGTTAAAACAGCACACCCCATGTGTTGTGCACAATGACACAGTCCAGATCCAGTCTCTGTTGTTGCTATGCATTACCTTCAGAGGAGGACCAGCATCACCAAGTGAAAAATGTATGTTCTGCCCCGTATTTTCAAGAACAAGCAATATATCTGACCTTCCTAACAGAGAGATATTCTCTGAGAAGTAGGCCAAATGAGCAGACAGAGGACTATGTCCTAAACGAAAGAAGAGGACAAAGCCACAGCAAGAGACCTAAACAAAATGGATATAAGGAACATGCCTGACAGAAAATTTAAGATAACAATTATAAAGATACTCACTGGGGAAATGAAAAGAGGGAGGACATCAGAAGGGGGAACATCATTGAGACTCTTAACAAAGAGATATGAAAGAAATAATCAGAGATGTGGAACACAAGAAATGAAATGAAGAATATACTAGATAGAATAATTAGCAGGATGGACGAAGCAGAGGAACAAATTAATGAACTAGAAGACAGTAATGGAAAGTAATCAAGCGGAACAAATGAGAGGAAAAAGAAGTATGCAAAAATGAGAAGAGACTTAGGGAATTCAGTGACTCCATCCAGTGTAACAACACCCACATGAGAGGGATCCCAGAAGGTGAAAAGGGGGAAAAGGGGGCAGAAAATCTATTTGACCAAAGAAGAGCTGAAAACAACCTAATCTGGTGAAGGAAACCTATACAAATCCATAAGGCATAGAGATCCCCTCCCACAAAATCAACCTAAGGAGGTCCACATCAAGATACATAGTAATCCAAATGGGAAAAGGTAGTGATAAAGAAAAAACATTTAAAGCAGCAAGATAAAAGAAGACAGTTAACATGCAAGGGAAAGCCCATAAATCTATCAGCTGAGTTTTCAGCAGAAACTATGCAGGACAGAAGAAAGTGGCGTTAAATATTCAAAGTGCTGAATGAGAAAAATCTGCAGCAAGGAATAATTTATCCAGCAAGCCTATCCTTCAGAAAAGAAGGGGAGAAAAAGAGTTTCTTAGCCACACAAACTAAAAGAGTTCATGACCACTAAATTAACTACAAAAAATATTGAAGGGGACACTATGAGTGGAAAAAAATCGTAAGTGAGAGTATGACAATAATGAATCAAGGAAGCAGTAAAAATAAGTATTTCTGTAAAAATCAGTTAAGGGATTCACAAAATAAAAGTATGTAAAATATGAAAACATATACCCTAACACATGAGGAGGAGTCAACAGTGGGTTTGAACTTAAACAGCATTCAACTTAATATAGACTGAAAAGGCTATATATAATCCAGGGGGTCACCACAAACCCAAACCTCTAATACACATGCAAAAGATAAAGGGAAAGAAATCCAAGAATATCATTAAAGAAAACGAGCAAACCATGAGAGAGAGAGCAAGAGAAGAAAGGATCAGAGAAAAACTACACAAAAAACTATGAAACAAGTAACAAAAGATCAATAAATACATGTCTAATGATAATTAGTTTGAATGTAAATGGACTAAATGCTCCAAGCAAAAGAGCATGACAGAGTTTGTATATATATATAAAAGATTTCACACCTAAAGACACCTACAGATGGAAATTAAGAGGTGGAGAAACATTAATCATGCAAGTGGATGTTAAAAGAAGTCAGAGTAGCAATCCTTATATCAGACAAAATAGACTTTTTTAACATTGAAATTGAATTAGCCAACAGAGAGTACACCAGTAGTTTCAAATGTAGCGTTCCACAATTCATCAGTTGTGTATAACACCCAGTGTTCATCACATCGCATGCATTCCTTAATGCCCATCACACAGTTACTCCATCTCCCCACCCACCTTTCCTCCAGCAACCCTCAGTTTGTTTCCAATAGTTAGGAACCTGTCATGGATTTTCTTCCTCTCTGGTTTCTCCGCATTCATTTTCCCTCCCTTCCCCTATGATCCTCTGTGCTGTTCCTTCTATTCCACATATGAGTAAAACCATATAATAATTGTTTTTCTCTGACTGACTTATTTTGCTCAGCATAATACCCTCCAGTGCCTTCCACATCGATATGCTAAATATTGATCCTTTCTGATGGCTGAGTCATATTCCATTGTATATGTATTTACCATGTTTTCTTTATCCATTTATCTGTCGATGGATGTCTTGGTTCCTTCCACGGTTTGGCTATTGTGGACAATGTCGCTATAAACATTCGGGGTGCAGTTGCCCCTTCAGATCACTACATTTGTAGCTTTGGGGTAAATAAAATTGCTGGGTTGTAATGGAGCTCTCTTTTAAGTTCTTGAGGAACCTCCATATTGTTTTCCAAAGTGGCTGTACCAGTTTTCATTCCCACTTAGAAGTGTAAGAGAGTTCCCCTTTCTCCTCACCAACATTTGTTATTTCTTCGCTTGTTAACTTTTGCAATTCTGACTGGTGTGAAGTGGTATCTCATTGTCATTTGGATTTCTTTTTCCCCTTGCCAAGTGCTGTTGAGCAGTTTCTCATATGTCTGTTGGCCCTTTGTGTGTCTTCTTTGGAGAAATACCTGTTCATATCTTCTGCCCATTTCTTGACTCGCTTATTTGTTTTTTGGGTGTTGAGTTTGGGTGTTGAACGGTAGTAAAGCGTACGGCACTTTCATGATGCTTCCACACCCACTTTTGGAAATGCTTCTCTCTCAAGGATACCTGAAGATGTTAGTGGAGAGTTGCCGTATACGCAGACTTGCTTTTCCCAGGTGAGTGCATGGCACATTCCTTATTCACTCACGCGCGCGCGCGCGCACACACACACACACACACACAGAGAGAGTTGAACATGTTTCTGTCTCGTCAGGAAAGGAGGTGTTCGTTGAGAGACGGTTTCTCGCCAATGCTTTTGGGTGCTTGCCCTTTTCCCCCCGGAGAGTGAAGTGTATGCGCTTTTTGCCTAGGCTTCCGTACACACCCTTGAGAAGCCTTCCCTCAGCCAGAAACAAGCCGTGAGTTGAAAGAGGCGTTCCACACAGACCTCCTTCTCAGAGCGAAGCCTGTCACACTTTTCCTTGGGCCTCCACACGCACTTTAGAAAAACTTCCTCCGGGAAGCTGTGAGTTGAACGACGGGTTTCCTACAGCGGTTTTCCGTGGGGGTAAGGATATTTGGCACTTGGCCTTAGGCTTCCACGCACAGATTGGAAAGGCTTCTCTCTTCGTGAAACAAGATGTGCGCTGAACCTTGGGTTCTGCGCAGGCTTGGTTTTCACACATCAGCCCATGGTACTTTCCCTAGGCTTCCACACGCGCAGTGAGTATCCCTTCCCTAAACCTGAACCAAGACGCGGGGGAAAGCTGCCTTCTACACCACCTTCTTTTCCGAGTTTCGTATAGAACCCTTGCGTTGTGCTTCCACATCCACTTTTGTCACTGCTTCGATATATCCTCCGGAGAGGGGTTCGCTTGAAAGACGGTCTCCCTCCGTCACGCTTTCAAGGAGTTAAGGATAGGGCACTCTCCTTATGCCTGCACACGTCCACTTGCAATCTCGACTGACTTCATGACCCCGTCCATATGCTACGCTGAAAGTCCCATTGCGCGCGGCCTTGTTTCTAAGAGATGAGGACAGGGCACGGCACGTTCCTTGTGCTTCCACCACGACTATATAAAAGGCTCCCGTCTCCAAGGCAAAGGATGTCAGGTGCAAGACGGCTTCGCAAAAGCGAGGTTGCCTCTTAGAGGGCGGTCTACGGCGCTCTGCTGACGCTTCCACGCCTACATATGCAAACGCTTCTGGGCTCACGAAAGAAGACGTCCGTTGAAAGCTGCCTTGTACCCCGACGCGTTTCTCGGAGTTAGGTCCAGGGAACGGTCCCTGTGCGATCACACGCAGCCTTGAGATGGCTCAGCTCTTTTCGATCGTCAGGGAGGACGTTTCTCGGAGTTAGGTCCAGGGAAAGGTAGTAAAGCGTACGGCACTTTCATGATGCTTCCACACCCACTTTTGGAAATGCTTCTCTCTCCAGGATACCTGAAGATGCTAGTGGCGAGTCGCCGTAGACGCAGACTTGCTTTTCCCAGGTCAGTACATGGCACTCTCCTTATTCACTCACGCACGCGCGCGCGCGCGTGCCCTCACACACACACACACACACACACACACACACACACACACACACACAGAGTTGAACATGTTTCTGTCTCGTCAGGAAAGAAGGTGATCGTTGAGAGACGGTTTCTCGCCGATGCTTTTGGGTTCTTGCTTTTTTCCCCCCGGAGAGAGAAGTGTAGCCGCTTTTTCCCTAGGCTTCCGTACACACCCTTGAGAAGCCTTCCGTCAGCCAGAAACAAGCCATGAGTTGAAAGAGGCGTTCCACGCAGACCTCCTTCTCAGAGCGAAGCCTGTCACACTTTTCCTTGTGAAGTAAACTAGAGAGATACAAATACTTTCTCAATGATTGCTTTAACAAAAAAGGACTAAATATCCCAATCAGAAAACATAGACTGTAAAGAGGAAGCAAGACCCATCTCTATGCTGCCTACCAGAGAATCACTTCAGACCTAAAAATAAAAGCAGATTGGAAGTAATGGGACACAAAACCATTTATCATGCAAATGGAAGTGAAAAGAAAGTTGGAGTCGTAATATTTTTATGAGACAAAATAAACTGAATTGTGGGGAAGATGGCAGAGTAGAAGGACCCTAAACTCACCTCATCCCACAGATACAACTAGGTAACACTCACACCAGAGTCACCCAGAAATGGACCTTCAGGTTTCCCCACAAAACTATACAACTAAATGGAGAGAGGGAATCACATCAAAGATGGTAGGAAGGACAAGGACTCTGTAGGAATCTAAAGCCCATATTTCTGACCAGCAGAGGGAGGGAACCACAGTCACAGAGGGGCCAGAAACAAACTACTACACCGGGGAGCCTCTAAAGCGTAGAGACATCCTCATAGCTTATGGCTTTGAAAATCAGAAGGGATGACATTTGTGAGCGTATACAACCAGCAGACTTAAAGCTTGGAACTTTTAAAAATCAGCTGTCTCAGCTCTGAGAGAGCACAGAAGGTGATAGGAAGCTGAGATCTGTCCTTGAAGATTAAGCAGAGCAAAGAGTGTGGAGAAGCTTGGGTGAAGCAGGTTGAAAGGTGCTTGAGGATTAAACAAGGGAGACATAGTTCCTGAACTCAGAGTTTGCTAAGGGACTTGTCCAGGAACAAAGGAGCTGGCAGGTTCCATTTCCCTCTACGGCCCCTCATTATAAACACACACCTACCTGCAAGACCAAGCACAATCTAGCAATCACTAACTTGCATAAACCATGGCCCATCCCCACACCTACCACACCTGCTTCAGTCCCAGTGCTGTGGATACCCTCCCTGATAAGACCCACACAATCCTTGACAACAGTATGTCTCCCCATCACCCACAGAACACGCATGCGTCTTGTTGAAACAGCACACCCCATGTGTTGTGCACAATGACACACTCCAGATCCAGTCTCTGTTGTTGCTATGCATTACCTTCAGAGGAGAACCAGCATCACCAAGTGAAAAATATATGTTCTGCCCCGTATTTTCAAGAACAAGCAATATATCTGACCTTCCTAACAGAGAGATATTCTCTGAGAAGTAGGCCAAATGAGCAGACAGAGGACTATGTCCTAAACGAAAGAAGAGGACAAAGCCACAGCAAGAGACCTAAACAAAATGGATATAAGGAACATGCCTGACAGAAAATTTAAGATAACAATTATAAAGATACTCACTGGGGAAATGAAAAGAGGGAGGACATCAGAAGGGGGAACATCATTGAGACTCTTAACAAAGAGATATGAAAGAAATAATCAGAGATGTGGAACACAAGAAATGAAACGAAGAATATACTAGATAGAATAATTAGCAGGATGGACGAAGCAGAGGAACAAATTAATGAACTAGAAGACAGTAATGGAAAGTAATCAAGCGGAACAAATGAGAGGAAAAAGAAGTATGCAAAAATGAGAAGAGACTTAGGGAATTCAGTGACTCCATCCAGTGTAACAACACCCACATGAGAGGGATCCCAGAAGGTGAAAAGGGGGAAAAGGGGGCAGAAAATCTATTTGACCAAAGAAGAGCTGAAAACTTAACCTAATCTGGTGAAGGAAACCTATACAAATCCATAAGGCATAGAGATCCCCTCCCACAAAATCAACCTAAGGAGGTCCACATCAAGATACATAGTAATCCAAATGGGAAAAGGTAGTGATAAAGAAAAAACATTTAAAGCAGCAAGATAAAAGAAGACAGTTAACATGCAAGGGAAAGCCCATAAATCTATCAGCTAAGTTTTCAGCAGAAACTATGCAGGACAGAAGAAAGTGGCGTTAAATATTCAAAGTGCTGAAGGAGAAAAATCTGCAGCAAGGAATAATTTATCCAGCAAGCCTATCCTTCAGAAAAGAAGGGGAGAAAAAGAGTTTCTTAGCCACACAAACTAAAAGAGTTCATGACCACTAAATTAACTACAAAAAATATTGAAGGGGACACTATGAGTGGAAAAAAATCGTAAGTGAGAGTATGACAATAATGAATCAAGGAAGCAGTAAAAATAAGTATTTCTGTAAAAATCAGTTAAGGGATTCACAAAATAAAAGTATGTAAAATATGAAAACATATACCCTAACACATGAGGAGGAGACAACAGTGGGTTTGAACTTAAACAGCATTCAACTTAATATGGACTGAAAAGGCTATATATAATCCAGGGGGTCACCACAAACCCAAACCTCTAATACACATGCAAAAGATAAAGGGAAAGAAATCCAAGAATATCATTAAAGAAAACGAGCAAACCATGAGAGAGAGAGCAAGAGAAGAAAGGATCAGAGAAAAACTACACAAAAAACTATGAAACAAGTAACAAAACATCAATAAATACATGTCTAATGATAATTAGTTTGAATGTAAATGGACTAAATGCTCCAAGCAAAAGAGCATGACAGAGTTTGTATATATATATAAAAGATTTCACACCTAAAGACACCTGCAGATAGAAATTAAGAGATGGAGAAACATTAATCATGCAAGTGGATGTCAAAAGAAGTCAGAGTAGCAATCCTTATATCAGACGAAATAGACTTTTTTAACATTGAAATTGAATTAGCCAACATAGAGTACACCAGTAATTTCAAATGTAGCGTTCCACAATTCATCAGTTGTGTATAACACCCAGTGTTCATCACATCACATGCATTCCTTAATGCCCATCACACAGTTACTCCATCTCCCCACCCACCTTTCCTCCAGCAACCCTCAGTTTGTTTCCAATAGTTGGGAACCTGTCATGGATTTTCTTCCTCTCTGGTTTCTTCGCATTCATTTTCCTTCCCTTCCCCTATGATCCTCTGTGCTGTTCCTTCTATTCCACATATGAGTAAAACCATATAATAATTGTTTTTCTCTGACTGACTTATTTTGCTCAGCATAATACCCTCCAGTGTCTTCCACATCGATATGCTAAATATTGATCCTTTCTGATGGCTGAGTCATATTCCATTGTATATGTATATACCATGTTTTCTTTATCCATTTATCTGTCGATGGATGTCTTGGTTCCTTCCACGGTTTGGCTATTGTGGACAATGTCGCTATAAACATTCGGGGTGCAGTTGCCCCTTCAGATCACTACATTTGTAGCTTTGGGGTAAATAAAATTGCTGGGTTGTAAGGGAGCTCTCTTTTAAGTTCTTGAGGAACCTCCATATTGTTTTCCAAAGTGGCTGTACCAGTTTTCATTCCCACTTAGAAGTGTAAGAGAGTTCCCCTTTCTCCTCACCAATATTTGTTATTTCTTCGCTTGTTAATTTTTGCAATTCTGACTGGTGTGAAGTGGTATCTCATTGTCATTTGGATTTCTTTTTCCCCATGCCAAGTGATGTTGAGCAGTTTGTCATATGTCTGTTGGCCATTTGTGTGTCTTCTTTGGAGAAATATCTGTTCATATCTTCTGCCCATTTCTTGACTCGCTTATTTGTTTTTTGGGTGTTGAGTTTGGGTGTTGAACGGTAGTAAAGCGTACGGCACATTCATGATGCTTCCACACCCACTTTTGGAAATGCTTCTCTCTCAAGGATACCTGAAGATGTTAGTGGAGAGTTGCCGTATACGCAGACTTGCTTTTCCCAGGTGAGTGCATGGCACATTCCTTATTCACTCACGCGCGCGCGCGCACACACACACACACACACACACACACACACACAGAGTTGAACATGTTTCTGTCTCGTCAGGAAAGGAGGTGTTTGTTGAGAGACGGTTTCTCGCCAATGCTTTTGGGTGCTTGCCCTTTTCCCCCCGGAGAGTAAAGTGTATGCGCTTTTTGCCTAGGCTTCCCTACACACCCTTGAGAAGGCTTCCCTCAGCCAGAAACAAGCCGTGAGTTGAAAGAGGCGTTCCACACAGACCTCCTTCTCAGAGCGAAGCCTGTCACACTTTTCCTTGGGCCTCCACACGCACTTTAGAAAAACTTCCTCCGGGAAGCTGTGAGTTGAACGACGGGTTTCCTAAAGCGGTTTTCCGTGGGGGTAAGGATATATGGCACTTGGCCTTAGGCTTCCACGCACACATTGGAAAGGCTTCTCTCTTCGTGAAACAAGATGTGCGCTGAACGTTGCGTTCTGCGCAGGCTTGGTTTTCACACATCAGCCCATGGTACTTTCCCTAGGCTTCCACACGCGCAGTGAGTATCCCTTCCCTAAACCTGAACCAAGACGCGGGGGAAAGCTGCCTTCTACACCACCTTCTTTTCCGAGTTTCGTATAGAACCCTTGCGTTGTGCTTCCACATCCACTTTTGTCACTGCTTCGATATATCCTCCGGAGAGGGGTTCGCTTGAAAGACGGTCTCCCTCCGTCACGCTTTCAAGGAGTTAAGGATAGGGCACTCTCCTTATGCCTGCACACGTCCACTTGCAATCTCGACTGACTTCATGACCCCGTCCAATGCTACGCTGAAAGTCCCATTGCGCGCGGCCTTGTTTCTAAGAGATGAGGACAGGGCACGGCACGTTCCTTGTGCTTCCACCACGACTATATAAAAGGCTCCCGTCTCCAAGGCAAAGGATGTCAGGTGCAAGACGGCTTCGCAAAAGCGAGGTTGCCTCTTAGAGGGCGGTCTACGGGGCTCTCCTGACGCTTCCACGCCTACATATGCAAACGCTTCTGGGCTCACGAAAGAAGACGTCCGTTGAAAGCTGCCTTGTACCCCGACGCGTTTTCCGGAGTTAGGTCCAGGGAACGGTCCCTGTGCGATCACACGCAGCCTTGAGATGGCTCAGCTCTTTTCGATCGTCAGGGAGGACGTTTCTCGGAGTTAGGTCCAGGGAAAGTTAGTAAAGCGTACGGCACTTTCATGATGCTTCCACACCCACTTTTGGAAATGCTTCTCTCTCCAGGATACCTGAAGATGCTAGTGGCGAGTCGCTGTATACGCAGACTTGCTTTTCCCAGGTCAGTACATGGCACTCTCCTTATTCCCTCACGCACGCGCGCGCGCGCGTGCCCTCACACACACACACACACACACACACACACACACACACAGAGTTGAACATGTTTCTGTCTCGTCAGGAAAGAAGGTGATCGTTGAGAGACGGTTTCTCGCCGATGCTTTTGGGTTCTTGCTTTTTTCCCCCCGGAGAGAGAAGTGTAGCCGCTTTTTCCCTAGGCTTCCGTACACACCCTTGAGAAGCCTTCCGTCAGCCAGAAACAAGCCATGAGTTGAAAGAGGCGTTCCACGCAGACCTCCTTCTCAGAGCGAAGCCTGTCACACTTTTCCTTGTGAAGTAAACTAGAGAGATACAAATACTTTCTCAATGATTGCTTTAACAAAAAAGGACTAAATATCCCAATCAGAAAACATAGACTGTAAAGAGGAAGCAAGACCCATCTCTATGCTGCCTACCAGAGAATCACTTCAGACCTAAAAATAAAAGCAGATTGGAAGTAATGGGACACAAAACCGTTTATCATGCAAATGGAAGTGAAAAGAAAGTTGGAGTCGTAATACTTTTATGAGAAAAAATAAACTGAATTGTGGGGAAGATGGCAGAGTAGAAGGACCCTAAACTCACCTCATCCCACAGATACAACTAGGTAACACTCACACCAGAGTCACCCAGAAATGGACCTTCAGATTTCCCCACAAAACTATACAACTAAATGGAGAGAGGGAATCACATCAAAGATGGTAGGAAGGACAAGGACTCTGTAGGAATCTAAAGCCCATATTTCTGACCACCAGAGGGAGGGAACCACAGTCACAGAGGGGCCAGAAACAAACTACTACACCGGGGAGCCTCTAAAGCGTAGAGACATCCTCATAGCTTATGGCTTTGAAAATCAGAAGGGATGACATTTGTGAGCGTATACAACCAGCAGACTTAAAGCTTGGAACTTTTAAAAATCAGCTGTCTCAGCTCTGAGTGAGCACAGAAGGTGATAGGAAGCTGAGATCTGTCCTTAAAGATTAAGCAGAGCAAAGAGTGTGGAGAAGCTTGGGTGAAGCAGGTTGAAAGGTGCTTGAGGATTAAACAAGGGAGACATAGTTCCTGAACTCAGAGTTTGCTAAGGGTCTTGTCCAGGAACAAAGGAGCTGGCAGGTTCCATTTCCCTCTACGGCCCCTCATTATAAACACACACCTACCTGCAAGACCAAGCACAATCTAGCAATCACTAACTTGCATAAACCATGGCCCACCCCACACCTACCAGACCTGCTTCAGTCCCAGTGCTGTGGATACCCTCCCTGATAAGACCCACACAATCCTTGACAACAATATGTCTCCCCATCACCCACAGAACACGCATGCGTCTTGTTAAAACAGCACACCCCATGTGTTGTGCACAATGACACAGTCCAGATCCAGTCTCTGTTGTTGCTATGCATTACCTTCAGAGGAGAACCAGCATCACCAAGTGAAAAATGTATGTTCTGCCCCGTATTTTTAAGAATAAGCAATATATCTGACCTTCCTAACAGAGAGATATTCTCTGAGAAGTAGGCCAAATGAGCAGACAGAGGACTATGTCCTAAACGAAAGAAGAGGACAAAGCCACAGCAAGAGACCTAAACAAAATGGATATAAGGAACATGCCTGACAGAAAATTTAAGATAACAATTATAAAGATACTCACTGGGGAAATGAAAAGAGGGAGGACATCAGAAGGGGGAACATCATTGAGACTCTTAACAAAGAGATATGAAAGAAATAATCAGAGATGTGGAACACAAGAAATGAAATGAAGAATATACTAGATAGAATAATTAGCAGGATGGACGAAGCAGAGGAACAAATTAATGAACTAGAAGACAGTAATGGAAAGTAATCAAGCGGAACAAATGAGAGGAAAAAGAAGTATGCAAAAATGAGAAGAGACTTAGGGAATTCAGTGACTCCATCCAGTGTAACAACACCCACATGAGAGGGATCCCAGAAGGTGAAAAGGGGGAAAAGGGGGCAGAAAATCTATTTGACCAAAGAAGAGCTGAAAACTTAACCTAATCTGGTGAAGGAAACCTATACAAATCCATAAGGCATAGAGATCCCCTCCCACAAAATCAACCTAAGGAGGTCCACATCAAGATACATAGTAATCCAAATGGGAAAAGGTAGTGATAAAGAAAAAACATTTAAAGCAGCAAGATAAAAGAAGACAGTTAACATGCAAGGGAAAGCCCATAAAGCTATCAGCTGAGTTTTCAGCAGAAACTATGCAGGACAGAAGAAAGTGGCGTTAAATATTCAAAGTGCTGAATGAGAAAAATCTGCAGCAAGGAATAATTTATCCAGCAAGCCTATCCTTCAGAAAAGAAGGGGAGAAAAAGAGTTTCTTAGCCACACAAACTAAAAGAGTTCATGACCACTAAATTAACTACAAAAAATATTGAAGGGGACACTATGAGTGGAAAAAAATCGTAAGTGAGAGTATGACAATAATGAATCAAGGAAGCAGTAAAAATAAGTATTTCTGTAAAAATCAGTTAAGGGATTCACAAAATAAAAGTATGTAAAATATGAAAACATATACCCTAACACATGAGGAGGAGTCAACAGTGGGTTTGAACTTAAACAGCATTCAACTTAATATGGACTGAAAAGGCTATATATAATCCAGGGGGTCACCACAAACCCAAACCTCTAATACACATGCAAAAGATAAAGGGAAAGAAATCCAAGAATATCATTAAAGAAAACGAGCAAACCATGAGAGAGAGAGCAAGAGAAGAAAGGATCAGAGAAAAACTACACAAAAAACTATGAAACAACTAACAAAACATCAATAAATACATGTCTAATGATAATTAGTTTGAATGTAAATGGACTAAATGCTCCAAGCAAAAGAGCATGACAGAGTTTGTATATATATATATAAAAGATTTCACACCTAAAGACACCTGCAGATGGAAATTAAGAGATGGAGAAACATTAATCATGCAAGTGGATGTCAAAAGAAGTCAGAGTAGCAATCCTTATATCAGACAAAATAGACTTTTTTAACATTGAAATTGAATTAGCCAACAGAGAGTACACCAGTAGTTTCAAATGTAGCGTTCCACAATTCATCAGTTGTGTATAACACCCAGTGTTCATCACATCACATGCATTCCTTAATGCCCATCACACAGTTACTCCATCTCCCCACCCACCTTTCCTCCAGCAACCCTCAGTTTGTTTCCAATAGTTAGGAACCTGTCATGGATTTTCTTCCTCTCTGGTTTCTTCGCATTCATTTTCCCTCCCTTCCCCTATGATCCTCTGTGCTGTTCCTTCTATTCCACATATGAGTAAAACCATATAATAATTGTTTTTCTCTGACTGACTTATTTTGCTCAGCATAATACCCTCCAGTGCCATCCACATCGATATGCTAAATATTGATCCTTTCTGATGGCTGAGTCATATTCCTTTGTATATGTGTATACCATGTTTTCTTTATCCATTTATCTGTCGATGGATGTCTTGGTTCCTTCCACGGTTTGGCTTTTGTGGACAATGTCGCTATAAACATTTGGGGTGCAGTTGCCCCTTCAGATCACTACATTTGTAGCTTTGGGGTAAATAAAATTGCTGGGTTGTAAGGGAGCTCTGTTTTAACTTCTTGAGGAACCTCCATATTGTTTTCCAAAGTGGCTGTACCAGTTTTCATTCCCACTTAGAAGTGTAAGAGAGTTCCCCTTTCTCCTCACCAACAATTGTTATTTCTTCGCTTGTTAATTTTTGCAATTCTGACTGGTGTGAAGTGGTATCTCATTGTCATTTGGATTTCTTTTTCCCCATGCCAAGTGCTGTTGAGCAGTTTCTCATATGTCTGTTGGCCATTTGTGTGTCTTCTTTGGAGAAATACCTGTTCATATCTTCTGCCCATTTCTTGACTCGGTTATTTGTATTTTGGGTGTTGAGTTTGGGTGTTGAACGGTAGTAAAGCGTACGGCACTTTCATGATGCTTCCACACCCACTTTTGGAAATGCTTCTCTCTCAAGGATACCTGAAGATGTTAGTGGAGAGTTGCCGTATACGCAGACTTGCTTTTCCCAGGTGAGTGCATGGCACATTCCTTATTCACTCACGCGCGCGCGCGCGCGCACACACACACACACACACACACACACAGAGTTGAACATGTTTCTGTCTCGTCAGGAAAGGAGGTGTTCGTTGAGAGACGGTTTCTCGCCAATGCTTTTGGGTGCTTGCCCTTTTCCCCCCGGAGAGTGAAGTGTATGCGCTTTTTCCGTAGGCTTCCGTACACACCCTTGAGAAGCCTTCCCTCAGCCAGAAACAAGCCGTGAGTTGAAAGAGGCGTTCCACACAGACGTCCTTCTCAGAGCGAAGCCTGTCACACTTTTCCTTGGGCCTCCACACGCACTTTAGAAAAACTTCCTCCGGGAAGCTGTGAGTTGAACGACGGGTTTCCTACAGCGGTTTTCCGTGGTGGTAAGGATATATGGCACTTGGCCTTAGGCTTCCACGCACACATTGGAAACGGCTTCTCTCTTCGTGAAACAAGATGTGCGCTGAACGTTGCGTTCTGCGCAGGCTTGCTTTTCACACATCAGCCCATGGTACTTTCCCTAGGCTTCCACACGCGCAGTGAGTATCCCTTCCCTAAACCTGAACCAAGACGCGGGGGAAAGCTGCCTTCTACACCACCTTCTTTTCCGAGTTTCGTATAGAACCCTTCCATTGTGCTTCCACATCCACTTTTGTCACTGCTTCGATATATCCTCCGGAGAGGGGTTCGCTTGAAAGACGGTCTCACTCTGTCACGCTTTCAAGGAGTTAAGGATAGGGCACTCTCCTTATGCCTGCACACGTCCACTTGCAATCTCGACTGACTTCATGACCCCGTCCATATGCTACGCTGAAAGTCCCATTGCGCGCGGCCTTGTTTCTAAGAGATGAGGACAGGGCACGGCACGTTCCTTGTGCTTCCACCACGACTATATAAAAGGCTCCCGTCTCCAAGGCAAAGGATGTCAGGTGCAAGACGGCTTCGCAAAAGCGAGGTTGCCTCTTAGAGGGCGGTCTACGGGGCTCTCCTGACGCTTCCACGCCTACATATGCAAACGCTTCTGGGCTCACGAAAGAAGACGTCCGTTGAAAGCTGCCTTGTACCCCGACGCGTTTTCCGGAGTTAGGTCCAGGGAACGGTCCCTGTGCGATCACACGCAGCCTTGAGATGGCTCAGCTCTTTTCGATCGTCAGGGAGGACGTTTCTCGGAGTTAGGTCCAGGGAAATTTAGTAAAGCGTACGGCACTTTCATGATGCTTCCACACCCACTTTTGGAAATGCTTCTCTCTCCAGGATACCTGAAGATGCTAGTGGCGAGTCGCTGTATACGCAGACTTGCTTTTCCCAGGTCAGTACATGGCACTCTCCTTATTCACTCACGCACGCGCGCGCGCGCGTGCCCTCACACACACACACACACACACACACACACACACACACACACACACAGAGTTGAACATGTTTCTGTCTCGTCAGGAAAGAAGGTGATCGTTGAGAGACGGTTTCTCGCCGATGCTTTTGGGTTCTTGCTTTTTTCCCCCCGGAGAGAGAAGTGTAGCCGCTTTTTCCCTAGGCTTCCGGAAACACCCTTGAGAAGCCTTCCGTCAGCCAGAAACAAGCCATGAGTTGAAAGAGGCGTTCCACGCAGACCTCCTTCTCAGAGCGAAGCCTGTCACACTTTTCCTTGTGAAGTAAACTAGAGAGATACAAATACTTTCTCAATGATTGCTTTAACAAAAAAGGACTAAATATCCCAATCAGAAAACATAGACTGTAAAGAGGAAGCAAGACCCATCTCTATGCTGCCTACCAGAGAATCACTTCAGACCTAAAAATAAAAGCAGATTGGAAGTAATGGGACACAAAACCATTTATCATGCAAATGGAAGTGAAAAGAAAGTTGGAGTCGTAATATTTTTATGAGACAAAATAAACAGAATTTTGGGGAAGATGGCAGAGTAGAAGGACCCTAAACTCACCTCATCCCACAGATACAACTAGGTAACACTCACACCAGAGTCACCCAGAAATGGACCTTCAGATTTCCCCACAAAACTATACAACTAAATGGAGAGAGGGAATCACATCAAAGATGGTAGGAAGGACAAGGACTCTGTAGGAATCTAAAGCCCATATTTCTGACCACCAGAGGGAGGGAACCACAGTCACAGAGGGGCCAGAAACAAACTACTACACCGGGGAGCCTCTAAAGCGTAGAGACATCCTCATAGCTTACGGCTTTGAAAATCAGAAGGGATGACATTTGTGAGCGTATACAACCAGCAGACTTAAAGCTTGGAACTTTTAAAAATCAGCTGTCTCAGCTCTGAGAGAGCACAGAAGGTGATAGGAAGCTGAGATCTGTCCTTAAAGATTAAGCAGAGCAAAGAGTGTGGAGAAGCTTGGGTGAAGCAGGTTGAAAGGTGCTTGAGGATTAAACAAGGGAGACATAGTTCCTGAACTCAGAGTTTGCTAAGGGACTTGTCCAGGAACAAAGGAGCTGGCAGGTTCCATTTCCCTCTACGGCCCCTCATTTTAAACACACACCTACCTGCAAGACCAAGCACAATCTAGCAATCACTAACTTGCATAAACCATGGCCCATCCCCACCCCTACCAGACCTGCTTCAGTCCCAGTGCTGTGGATACCCTCCCTGATAAGACCCACACAATCCTTGACAACAATATGTCTCCCCATCACCCACAGAACACGCATGCATCTTGTTAAAACAGCACACCCCATGTGTTGTGCACAATGACACAGTCCAGATCCAGTCTCTGTTGTTGCTATGCATTACCTTCAGAGGAGAACCAGCATCACCAAGTGAAAAATGTATGTTCTGCCCCGTATTTTCAAGAAGAAGCAATATATCTGACCTTCCTAACAGAGAGATATTCTCTGAGAAGTAGGCCAAATGAGCAGACAGAGGACTATGTCCTAAACGAAAGAAGAGGACAAAGCCACAGCAAGAGACCTAAACAAAATGGATATAAGGAACATGCCTGACAGAAAATTTAAGATAACAATTATAAAGATACTCACTGGGGAAATGAAAAGAGGGAGGACATCAGAAGGGGGAACATCATTGAGACTCTTAACAAAGAGATATGAAAGAAATAATCAGAGATGTGGAACACAAGAAATGAAATGAAGAATATACTAGATAGAATAATTAGCAGGATGGACGAAGCAGAGGAACAAATTAATGAACTAGAAGACAGTAATGGAAAGTAATCAAGCGGAACAAATGAGAGGAAAAAGAAGTATGCAAAAATGAGAAGAGACATAGGGAATTCAGTGACTCCATCCAGTGTAACAACACCCACATGAGAGGGATCCCAGAAGGTGAAAAGGGGGAAAAGGGGGCAGAAAATCTATTTGACCAAAGAAGAGCTGAAAACTTAACCTAATCTGGTGAAGGAAACCTATACAAATCCATAAGGCATAGAGATCCCCTCCCACAAAATCAACCTAAGGAGGTCCACATCAAGACACATAGTAATCCAAATGGGAAAAGGTAGTGATAAAGAAAAAACATTTAAAGCAGCAAGATAAAAGAAGACAGTTAACATGCAAGGGAAAGCCCATAAAGCTATCAGCTGAGTTTTCAGCAGAAACTATGCAGGACAGAAGAAAGTGGCGTTAAATATTCAAAGTGCTGAATGAGAAAAATCTGCAGCAAGGAATAATTTATCCAGCAAGCCTATCCTTCAGAAAAGAAGGGGAGAAAAAGAGTTTCTTAGCCACACAAACTAAAAGAGTTCATGACCACTAAATTAACTACAAAAAATATTGAAGGGGACACTATGAGTGGAAAAAAATCGTAAGTGAGAGTATGACAATAATGAATCAAGGAAGCAGTAAAAATAAGTATTTCTGTAAAAATCAGTTAAGGGATTCACAAAATAAAAGTATGTAAAATATGAAAACATATACCCTAACACATGAGGAGGAGTCAACAGTGGGTTTGAACTTAAACAGCATTCAACTTAATATAGACTGAAAAGGCTATATATAATCCAGGGGGTCACCACAAACCCAAACCTCTAATACACATGCAAAAGATAAAGGGAAAGAAATCCAAGAATATCATTAAAGAAAACGAGCAAACCATGAGAGAGAGAGCAAGAGAAGAAAGGATCAGAGAAAAACTACACAAAAAACTATGAAACAACTAACAAAACATCAATAAATACATGTCTAATGATAATTAGTTTGAATGTAAATGGACTAAATGCTCCAAGCAAAAGAGCATGACAGAGTTTGTATATATATATATAAAAGATTTCACACCTAAAGACACATGCAGATGGAAATTAAGAGATGGAGAAACATTAATCATGCAAGTGGATGTCAAAAGAAGTCAGAGTAGCAATCCTTATATCAGACAAAATAGACTTTTTTAACATTGAAATTGAATTAGCCAACAGAGAGTACACCAGTAGTTTCAAATGTAGCGTTCCACAATTCATCAGTTGTGTATAACACCCAGTGTTCATCACATCACATGCATTCCTTAATGCCCATCACACAGTTACTCCATCTCCCCACCCACCTTTCCTCCAGCAACCCTCAGTTTGTTTCCAATAGTTAGGAACCTGTCATGGATTTTCTTCCTCTCTGGTTTCTTCGCATTCATTTTCCCTCCCTTCCCCTATGATCCTCTGTGCTGTTCCTTCTATTCCACATATGAGTAAAACCATATAATAATTGTTTTTCTCTGACTGACTTATTTTGCTCAGCATAATACCCTCCAGTGCCATCCACATCGATATGCTAAATATTGATCCTTTCTGATGGCTGAGTCATATTCCTTTGTATATGTGTATACCATGTTTTCTTTATCCATTTATCTGTCGATGGATGTCTTGGTTCCTTCCACGGTTTGGCTTTTGTGGACAATGTCGCTATAAACATTTGGGGTGCAGTTGCCCCTTCAGATCACTACATTTGTAGCTTTGGGGTAAATAAAATTGCTGGGTTGTAAGGGAGCTCTGTTTTAACTTCTTGAGGAACCTCCATATTGTTTTCCAAAGTGGCTGTACCAGTTTTCATTCCCACTTAGAAGTGTAAGAGAGTTCCCCTTTCTCCTCACCAACAATTGTTATTTCTTCGCTTGTTAATTTTTGCAATTCTGACTGGTGTGAAGTGGTATCTCATTGTCATTTGGATTTCTTTTTCCCCATGCCAAGTGCTGTTGAGCAGTTTCTCATATGTCTGTTGGCCATTTGTGTGTCTTCTTTGGAGAAATACCTGTTCATATCTTCTGCCCATTTCTTGACTCGGTTATTTGTATTTTGGGTGTTGAGTTTGGGTGTTGAACGGTAGTAAAGCGTACGGCACTTTCATGATGCTTCCACACCCACTTTTGGAAATGCTTCTCTCTCAAGGATACCTGAAGATGTTAGTGGAGAGTTGCCGTATACGCAGACTTGCTTTTCCCAGGTGAGTGCATGGCACATTCCTTATTCACTCACGCGCGCGCGCGCGCGCACACACACACACACACACACACACACAGAGTTGAACATGTTTCTGTCTCGTCAGGAAAGGAGGTGTTCGTTGAGAGACGGTTTCTCGCCAATGCTTTTGGGTGCTTGCCCTTTTCCCCCCGGAGAGTGAAGTGTATGCGCTTTTTCCGTAGGCTTCCGTACACACCCTTGAGAAGCCTTCCCTCAGCCAGAAACAAGCCGTGAGTTGAAAGAGGCGTTCCACACAGACCTCCTTCTCAGAGCGAAGCCTGTCACACTTTTCCTTGGGCCTCCACACGCACTTTAGAAAAACTTCCTCCGGGAAGCTGTGAGTTGAACGACGGGTTTCCTACAGCGGTTTTCCGTGGTGGTAAGGATATATGGCACTTGGCCTTAGGCTTCCACGCACACATTGGAAACGGCTTCTCTCTTCGTGAAACAAGATGTGCGCTGAACGTTGCGTTCTGCGCAGGCTTGCTTTTCACACATCAGCCCATGGTACTTTCCCTAGGCTTCCACACGCGCAGTGAGTATCCCTTCCCTAAACCTGAACCAAGACGGGGGGGAAAGCTGCCTTCTACACCACCTTCTTTTCCGAGTTTCGTATAGAACCCTTGCATTGTGCTTCCACATCCACTTTTGTCACTGCTTCGATATATCCTCCGGAGAGGGGTTCGCTTGAAAGACGGTCTCACTCTGTCACGCTATCAAGGAGTTAAGGATAGGGCACTCTCCTTATGCCTGCACACGTCCACTTGCAATCTCGACTGACTTCATGACCCCGTCCATATGCTACGCTGAAAGTCCCATTGCGCGCGGCCTTGTTTCTAAGAGATGAGGACAGGGCACGGCACGTTCCTTGTGCTTCCACCACGACTATATAAAAGGCTCCCGTCTCCAAGGCAAAGGATGTCAGGTGCAAGACGGCTTCGCAAAAGCGAGGTTGCCTCTTAGAGGGCGGTCTACGGGGCTCTCCTGACGCTTCCACGCCTACATATGCAAACGCTTCTGGGCTCACGAAAGAAGACGTCCGTTGAAAGCTGCCTTGTACCCCGACGCGTTTTCCGGAGTTAGGTCCAGGGAACGGTCCCTGTGCGATCACACGCAGCCTTGAGATGGCTCAGCTCTTTTCGATCGTCAGGGAGGACGTTTCTCGGAGTTAGGTCCAGGGAAAGTTAGTAAAGCGTACGGCACTTTCATGATGCTTCCACACCCACTTTTGGAAATGCTTCTCTCTCCAGGATACCTGAAGATGCTAGTGGCGAGTCGCTGTATACGCAGACTTGCTTTTCCCAGGTCAGTACATGGCACTCTCCTTATTCCCTCACGCACGCGCGCGCGCGCGTGCCCACACACACACACACACACACACACACACACACACACACACAGAGTTGAACATGTTTCTGTCTCGTCAGGAAAGAAGGTGATCGTTGAGAGACGGTTTCTCGCCGATGCTTTTGGGTTCTTGCTTTTTTCCCCCCGGAGAGAGAAGTGTAGCCGCTTTTTCCCTAGGCTTCCGTACACACCCTTGAGAAGCCTTCCGTCAGCCAGAAACAAGCCATGAGTTGAAAGAGGCGTTCCACGCAGACCTCCTTCTCAGAGCGAAGCCTGTCACACTTTTCCTTGTGAAGTAAACTAGAGAGATACAAATACTTTCTCAATGATTGCTTTAACAAAAAAGGACTAAATATCCCAATCAGAAAACATAGACTGTAAAGAGGAAGCAAGACCCATCTCTATGCTGCCTACCAGAGAATCACTTCAGACCTAAAAATAAAAGCAGATTGGAAGTAATGGGACACAAAACCATTTATCATGCAAATGGAAGTGAAAAGAAAGTTGGAGTCGTAATATTTTTATGAGACAAAATAAACTGAATTGTGGGGAAGATGGCAGAGTAGAAGGACCCTAAACTCACCTCATCCCACAGATACAACTAGGTAACACTCACACCAGAGTCACCCAGAAATGGACCTTCAGATTTCCCCACAAAACTATACAACTAAATGGAGAGAGGGAATCACATCAAAGATGGTAGGAAGGACAAGGACTCTGTAGGAATCTAAAGCCCATATTTCTGACCACCAGAGGGAGGGAACCACAGTCACAGAGGGGCCAGAAACAAACTACTACACCGGGGAGCCTCTAAAGCGTAGAGACATCCTCATAGCTTACGGCTTTGAAAATCAGAAGGGATGACATTTGTGAGCGTATACAACCAGCAGACTTAAAGCTTGGAACTTTTAAAAATCAGCTGTCTCAGCTCTGAGAGAGCACAGAAGGTGATAGGAAGCTGAGATCTGTCCTTAAAGATTAAGCAGAGCAAAGAGTGTGGAGAAGCTTGGGTGAAGCAGGTTGAAAGGTGCTTGAGGATTAAACAAGGGAGACATAGTTCCTGAACTCAGAGTTTGCTAAGGGACTTGTCCAGGAACAAAGGAGCTGGCAGGTTCCATTTCCCTCTACGGCCCCTCATTTTAAACACACACCTACCTGCAAGACCAAGCACAATCTAGCAATCACTAACTTGCATAAACCATGGCCCATCCCCACCCCTACCAGACCTGCTTCAGTCCCAGTGCTGTGGATACCCTCCCTGATAAGACCCACACAATCCTTGACAACAATATGTCTCCCCATCACCCACAGAACACGCATGCATCTTGTTAAAACAGCACACCCCATGTGTTGTGCACAATGACACAGTCCAGATCCAGTCTCTGTTGTTGCTATGCATTACCTTCAGAGGAGAACCAGCATCACCAAGTGAAAAATGTATGTTCTGCCCCGTATTTTCAAGAACAAGCAATATATCTGACCTTCCTAACAGAGAGATATTCTCTGAGAAGTAGGCCAAATGAGCAGACAGAGGACTATGTCCTAAACGAAAGAAGAGGACAAAGCCACAGCAAGAGACCTAAACAAAATGGATATAAGGAACATGCCTGACAGAAAATTTAAGATAACAATTATAAAGATACTCACTGGGGAAATGAAAAGAGGGAGGACATCAGAAGGGGGAACATCATTGAGACTCTTAACAAAGAGATATGAAAGAAATAATCAGAGATGTGGAACACAAGAAATGAAATGAAGAATATACTAGATAGAATAATTAGCAGGATGGACGAAGCAGAGGAACAAATTAATGAACTAGAAGACAGTAATGGAAAGTAATCAAGCGGAACAAATGAGAGGAAAAAGAAGTATGCAAAAATGAGAAGAGACATAGGGAATTCAGTGACTCCATCCAGTGTAACAACACCCACATTAGAGGGATCCCAGAAGGTGAAAAGGGGGAAAAGGGGGCAGAAAATCTATTTGACCAAAGAAGAGCTGAAAACTTAACCTAATCTGGTGAAGGAAACCTATACAAATCCATAAGGCATAGAGATCCCCTCCCACAAAATCAACCTAAGGAGGTCCACATCAAGATACATAGTAATCCAAATGGGAAAAGGTAGTGATAAAGAAAAAACATTTAAAGCAGCAAGATAAAAGAAGACAGTTAACATGCAAGGGAAAGCCCATAAATCTATCAGCTGAGTTTTCAGCAGAAACTATGCAGGACAGAAGAAAGTGGCGTTAAATATTCAAAGTGCTGAATGAGAAAAATCTGCAGCAAGGAATAATTTATCCAGCAAGCCTATCCTTCAGAAAAGAAGGGGAGAAAAAGAGTTTCTTAGCCACACAAACTAAAAGAGTTCATGACCACTAAATTAACTACAAAAAATATTGAAGGGGACACTATGAGTGGAAAAAAATCGTAAGTGAGAGTATGACAATAATGAATCAAGGAAGCAGTAAAAATAAGTATTTCTGTAAAAATCAGTTAAGGGATTCACAAAATAAAAGTATGTAAAATATGAAAACATATACCCTAACACATGAGGAGGAGTCAACAGTGGGTTTGAACTTAAACAGCATTCAACTTAATATGGACTGAAAAGGCTATATATAATCCAGGGGGTCACCACAAACCCAAACCTCTAATACACATGCAAAAGATAAAGGGAAAGAAATCCAAGAATATCATTAAAGAAAACGAGCAAACCATGAGAGAGAGAGCAAGAGAAGAAAGGATCAGAGAAAAACTACACAAAAAACTATGAAACAACTAACAAAACATCAATAAATACATGTCTAATGATAATTAGTTTGAATGTAAATGGACTAAATGCTCCAAACAAAAGAGCATGACAGAGTTTGTATATATATATAAAAGATTTCACACCTAAAGACACCTACAGATGGAAATTAGGAGGTGGAGAAACATTAATCATGCAAGTGGATGTTAAAAGAAGTCAGAGTAGCAATCCTTATATCAGACAAAATAGACTTTTTTAACATTGAAATTGAATTAGCCAACATAGAGTACACCAGTAGTTTCAAATGTAGCGTTCCACAATTCATCAGTTGTGTATAACACCCAGTGTTCATCACATCACATGCATTCCTTAATGCCCATCACACAGTTACTCCATCTCCCCACCCACCTTTCCTCCAGCAACCCTCAGTTTGTTTCCAATAGTTAGGAACCTGTCATGGATTTTCTTCCTCTCTGGTTTCTTCGCATTCATTTTCCCTCCCTTCCCCTATGATCCTCTGTGCTGTTCCTTCTATTCCACATATGAGTAAAACCATATAATAATTGTTTTTCTCTGACTGACTTATTTTGCTCAGCATAATACCCTCCAGTGCCTTCCACATCGATATGCTAAATATTGATCCTTTCTGATGGCTGAGTCATATTCCATTGTATATGTATATACCATGTTTTCTTTATCCATTTATCTGTCGATGGATGTCTTGGTTCCTTCCACGGTTTGGCTATTGTGGACAATGTCGCTATAAACATTCGGGGTGCAGTTGCCCCTTCAGATCACTACATTTGTAGCTTTGGGGTAAATAAAATTGCTGGGTTGTAAGGGAGCTCTCTTTTAAGTTCTTGAGGAACCTCCATATTGTTTTCCAAAGTGGCTGTACCAGTTTTCATTCCCACTTAGAAGTGTAAGAGAGTTCCCCTTTCTCCTCACCAACATTTGTTATTTCTTCGCTTGTTAATTTTTGCAATTCTGACTGGTGTGAAGTGGTATCTCATTGTCATTTGGATTTCTTTTTCCCCTTGCCAAGTGCTGTTGAGCAGTTTCTCATATGTCTGTTGGCCCTTTGTGTGTCTTCTTTGGAGAAATACCTGTTCATATCTTCTGCCCATTTCTTGACTCGCTTATTTGTTTTTTGGGTGTTGAGTTTGGGTGTTGAACGGTAGTAAAGCGTACGGCACTTTCATGATGCTTCCACACCCACTTTTGGAAATGCTTCTCTCTCAAGGATACCTGAAGATGTTAGTGGAGAGTTGCCGTATACGCAGACTTGCTTTTCCCAGGTGAGTGCATGGCACATTCCTTATTCACTCACGCGCGCGCTCGCGCACACACACACACACACACACACACAGAGTTGAACATGTTTCTGTCTCGTCAGGAAAGGAGGTGTTCTTTGAGAGACGGTTTCTCGCCAATGCTTTTGGGTGCTTGCCCTTTTCCCCCCGGAGAGTGAAGTGTATGCGCTTTTTCCGTAGGCTTCAGTACACACCCTTGAGAAGCCTTCCGTCAGTCAGAAACAAGCCGTGAGTTGAAAGAGGCGTTCCACACAGACCTCCTTCTCAGAGCGAAGCCTGTCACACTTTTCCTTGGGCCTCCACACGCACTTTAGAAAAACTTACTCCGGGAAGCTGTGAGTTGAACGACGGGTTTCCTACAGCGGTTTTCCGTGGGGGTAAGGATATATGGCACTTGGCCTTAGGCTTCCACGCACACATTGGAAAGGCTTCTCTCTTCGTGAAACAAGATGTGCGCTGAACGTTGCGTTCTGCGCAGGCTTGGTTTTCACACATCAGCCCATGGTACTTTCCCTAGGCTTCCACACGCGCAGTGAGTATCCCTTCCCTAAACCTGAACCAAGACGCGGGGGAAAGCTGCCTTCTACACCACCTTCTTTTCCGAGTTTCGTATAGAACCCTTGCGTTGTGCTTCCACATCCACTTTTGTCACTGCTTCGATATATCCTCCGGAGAGGGGTTCGCTTGAAAGACGGTCTCCCTCCGTCACGCTTTCAAGGAGTTAAGGATAGGGCACTCTCCTTATGCCTGCACACGTCCACTTGCAATCTCGACTGACTTCATGACCCCGTCCATATGCTACGCTGAAAGTCCCATTGCGCGCGGCCTTGTTTCTAAGAGATGAGGACAGGGCACGGCACGTTCCTTGTGCTTCCACCACGACTATATAAAAGGCTCCCGTCTCCAAGGCAAAGGATGTCAGGTGCAAGACGGCTTCGCAAAAGCGAGGTTGCCTCTTAGAGGGCGTTCTACGGCGCTCTGCTGACGCTTCCACGCCTACATATGCAAAAGCTTCTGGGTTCACGAAAGAAGACGTCCGTTGAAAGCTGCCTTGTACCCCGACGCGTTTCTCGGAGTTAGGTCCAGGGAACGGTCCCTGTGCGATCACACGCAGCCTTGAGATGGCTCAGCTCTTTTCGATCGTCAGGGAGGACGTTTCTCGGAGTTAGGTCCAGGGAAAGTTAGTAAAGCGTACGGCACTTTCATGATGCTTCCACACCCACTTTTGGAAATGCTTCTCTCTCCAGGATACCTGAAGATGCTAGTGGCGAGTCGCCGTAGACGCAGACTTGCTTTTCCCAGGTCAGTACATGGCACTCTCCTTATTCACTCACGCACGCGCGCGCGCGCGTGCCCTCACGCACACACACACACACACACACACACACACACACACACAGAGTTGAACATGTTTCTGTCTCGTCAGGAAAGAAGGTGATCGTTGAGAGACGGTTTCTCGCCGATGCTTTTGGGTTCTTGCTTTTTTCCCCCCGGAGAGAGAAGTGTAGCCGCTTTTTCCCTAGGCTTCCGTACACACCCTTGAGAAGCCTTCCGTCAGCCAGAAACAAGCCATGAGTTGAAAGAGGCGTTCCACGCAGACCTCCTTCTCAGAGCGAAGCCTGTCACACTTTTCCTTGTGAAGTAAACTAGAGAGATACAAATACTTTCTCAATGATTGCTTTAACAAAAAAGGACTAAATATCCCAATCAGAAAACATAGACTGTAAAGAGGAAGCAAGACCCATCTCTATGCTGCCTACCAGAGAATCACTTCAGACCTAAAAATAAAAGCAGATTGGAAGTAATGGGACACAAAACCATTTATCATGCAAATGGAAGTGAAAAGAAAGTTGGAGTCGTAATATTTTTATGAGACAAAATAAACTGAATTGTGGGGAAGATGGCAGAGTAGAAGGACCCTAAACTCACCTCATCCCACAGATACAACTAGGTAACACTCACACCAGAGTCACCCAGAAATGGACCTTCAGATTTCCCCACAAAACTATACAACTAAATGGAGAGAGGGAATCACATCAAAGATGGCAGGAAGGACAAGGACTCTGTAGGAATCTAAAGCCCATATTTCTGACCAGCAGAGGGAGGGAACCACAGTCACAGAGGGGCCAGAAACAAACTACTACACCGGTGAGCCTCTAAAGCGTAGAGACATCCTCATAGCTTACGGCTTTGAAAATCAGAAGGGATGACATTTGTGAGCGTATACAACCAGCGGACTTAAAGCTTGGAACTTTTAAAAATCAGCTGTCTCAGCTCTGAGAGAGCACAGAAGGTGATAGGAAGCTGAGATCTGTCCTTAAAGATTAAGCAGAGCAAAGAGTGTGGAGAAGCTTGGGTGAAGCAGGTTGAAAGGTGCTTGAGGATTAAACAAGGGAGACATAGTTCCTGAACTCAGAGTTTAGTAAGGGACTTGTCCAGGAACAAAGGAGCTGGCAGGTTCCATTTCCCTCTACGGCCCCTCATTATAAACACACACCTACCTGCAAGACCAAGCACAATCTAGCAATCACTAACTTGCATAAACCATGGCCCATCCCCACCCCTACCAGACCTGCTTCAGTCCCAGTGCTGTGGATACCCTCCCTGATAAGACCCACACAAACCTTGACAACAATATGTCTCCCCATCACCCACAGAACACGCATGCGTCTTGTTAAAACAGCACACCCCATGTGTTGTGCACAATGACACAGTCCAGATCCAGTCTCTGTTGTTGCTATGCATTACCTTCAGAGGAGAACCAGCATCACCAAGTGAAAAATGTATGTTCTGCCCCGTATTTTCAAGAACAAGCAATATATCTGACCTTCCTAACAGAGAGATATTCTCTGAGAAGTAGGCCAAATGAGCAGACAGAGGACTATGTCCTAAACGAAAGAAGAGGACAAAGCCACAGCAAGAGACCTAAACAAAATGGATATAAGGAACAAGCCTGACAGAAAATTTAAGATAACAATTATAAAGATACTCACTGGGGAAATGAAAAGAGGGAGGACATCAGAAGGGGGAACATCATTGAGACTCTTAACAAAGAGATATGAAAGAAATAATCAGAGATGTGGAACACAAGAAATGAAATGAAGAATATACTAGATAGAATAATTAGCAGGATGGACGAAGCAGAGGAACAAATTAATGAACTAGAAGACAGTAATGGAAAGTAATCAAGCGGAACAAATGAGAGGAAAAAGAAGTATGCAAAAATGAGAAGAGTCTTAGGGAATTCAGTGACTCCATCCAGTGTAACAACACCCACATGAGAGGGATCCCAGAAGGTGAAAAGGGGGAAAAGGGGGCAGAAAATCTATTTGACCAAAGAAGAGCTGAAAACTTAACCTAATCTGGTGAAGGAAACCTATACAAATCCATAAGGCATAGAGATCCCCTCCCACAAAATCAACCTAAGGAGGTCCACATCAAGATACATAGTAATCCAAATGGGAAAAGGTAGTGATAAAGAAAAAACATTTAAAGCAGCAAGATAAAAGAAGACAGTTAACATGCAAGGGAAAGCCCATAAATCTATCAGCTGAGTTTTCAGCAGAAACTATGCAGGACAGAAGAAAGTGACGTTAAATATTCAAAGTGCTGAAGGAGAAAAATCTGCAGCAAGGAATAATTTATCCAGCAAGCCTATCCTTCAGAAAAGAAGGGGAGAAAAAGAGTTTCTTAGCCACACAAACTAAAAGAGTTCATGACCACTAAATTAACTACAAAAAATATTGAAGGGGACACTATGAGTGGAAAAAAATCGTAAGTGAGAGTATGACAATAATGAATCAAGGAAGCAGTAAAAATAAGTATTTCTGTAAAAATCAGTTAAGGAATTCACAAAATAAAAGTATGTAAAATATGAAAACATATACCCTAACACATGAGGAGGAGTCAACAGTGGGTTTGAACTTAAACAGCATTCAACTTAATATGGACTGAAAAGCCTATATATAATCCAGGGAGTCACCACAAACCCAAACCTCTAATACACATGCAAAAGATAAAGGGAAAGAAATCCAAGAATATCATTAAAGAAAACGAGCAAACCATGAGAGAGAGAGCAAGAGAAGAAAGGATCAGAGAAAAACTACACAAAAAACTATGAAACAAGTAACAAAACATCAATAAATACATTTCTAATGATAATTAGTTTGAATGTAAATGGACTAAATGCTCCAAGCAAAAGAGCATGACAGAGTTTGTATATATATATAAAAGATTTCACACCTAAAGACACCTGCAGATAGAAATTAAGAGATGGAGAAACATTAATCATGCAAGTGGATGTCAAAAGAAGTCAGAGTAGCAATCCTTATATCAGACGAAATAGACTTTTTAACATTGAAATTGAATTAGCCAACATAGAGTACACCAGTAATTTCAAATGTAGCGTTCCACAATTCATCAGTTGTGTATAACACCCAGTGTTCATCACATCACATGCATTCCTTAATGCCCATCACACAGTTACTCCATCTCCCCACCCACCTTTCCTCCAGCAACCCTCAGTTTGTTTCCAATAGTTGGGAACCTGTCATGGATTTTCTTCCTCTCTGGTTTCTTCGCATTCATTTTCCTTCCCTTCCCCTATGATCCTCTGTGCTGTTCCTTCTATTCCACATATGAGTAAAACCATATAATAATTGTTTTTCTCTGACTGACTTATTTTGCTCAGCATAATACCCTCCAGTGTCTTCCACATCGATATGCTAAATATTGATCCTTTCTGATGGCTGAGTCATATTCCATTGTATATGTATATACCATGTTTTCTTTATCCATTTATCTGTCGATGGATGTCTTGGTTCCTTCCACGGTTTGGCTATTGTGGACAATGTCGCTATAAACATTCGGGGTGCAGTTGCCCCTTCAGATCACTACATTTGTAGCTTTGGGGTAAATAAAATTGCTGGGTTGTAAGGGAGCTCTCTTTTAAGTTCTTGAGGAACCTCCATATTGTTTTCCAAAGTGGCTGTACCAGTTTTCATTCCCACTTAGAAGTGTAAGAGAGTTCCCCTTTCTCCTCACCAATATTTGTTATTTCTTCGCTTGTTAATTTTTGCAATTCTGACTGGTGTGAAGTGGTATCTCATTGTCATTTGGATTTCTTTTTCCCCATGCCAAGTGATGTTGAGCAGTTTGTCATATGTCTGTTGGCCATTTGTGTGTCTTCTTTGGAGAAATATCTGTTCATATCTTCTGCCCATTTCTTGACTCGCTTATTTGTTTTTTGGGTGTTGAGTTTGGGTGTTGAACGGTAGTAAAGCGTACGGCACATTCATGATGCTTCCACACCCACTTTTGGAAATGCTTCTCTCTCAAGGATACCTGAAGATGTTAGTGGAGAGTTGCCGTATACGCAGACTTGCTTTTCCCAGGTGAGTGCATGGCACATTCCTTATTCACTCACGCGCGCGCGCACACACACACACACACACACACACACACACACACACAGAGTTGAACATGTTTCTGTCTCGTCAGGAAAGGAGGTGTTTGTTGAGAGACGGTTTCTCGCCAATGCTTTTGGGTGCTTGCCCTTTTCCCCCCGGAGAGTAAAGTGTATGCGCTTTTTGCCTAGGCTTCCCTACACACCCTTGAGAAGGCTTCCCTCAGCCAGAAACAAGCCGTGAGTTGAAAGAGGCGTTCCACACAGACCTCCTTCTCAGAGCGAAGCCTGTCACACTTTTCCTTGGGCCTCCACACGCACTTTAGAAAAACTTCCTCCGGGAAGCTGTGAGTTGAACGACGGGTTTCCTAAAGCGGTTTTCCGTGGGGGTAAGGATATATGGCACTTGGCCTTAGGCTTCCACGCACACATTGGAAAGGCTTCTCTCTTCGTGAAACAAGATGTGCGCTGAACGTTGCGTTCTGCGCAGGCTTGGTTTTCACACATCAGCCCATGGTACTTTCCCTAGGCTTCCACACGCGCAGTGAGTATCCCTTCCCTAAACCTGAACCAAGACGCGGGGGAAAGCTGCCTTCTACACCACCTTCTTTTCCGAGTTTCGTATAGAACCCTTGCGTTGTGCTTCCACATCCACTTTTGTCACTGCTTCGATATATCCTCCGGAGAGGGGTTCGCTTGAAAGACGGTCTCCCTCCGTCACGCTTTCAAGGAGTTAAGGATAGGGCACTCTCCTTATGCCTGCACACGTCCACTTGCAATCTCGACTGACTTCATGACCCCGTCCAATGCTACGCTGAAAGTCCCATTGCGCGCGGCCTTGTTTCTAAGAGATGAGGACAGGGCACGGCACGTTCCTTGTGCTTCCACCACGACTATATAAAAGGCTCCCGTCTCCAAGGCAAAGGATGTCAGGTGCAAGACGGCTTCGCAAAAGCGAGGTTGCCTCTTAGAGGGCGGTCTACGGGGCTCTCCTGACGCTTCCACGCCTACATATGCAAACGCTTCTGGGCTCACGAAAGAAGACGTCCGTTGAAAGCTGCCTTGTACCCCGACGCGTTTTCCGGAGTTAGGTCCAGGGAACGGTCCCTGTGCGATCACACGCAGCCTTGAAATGGCTCAGCTCTTTTCGATCGTCAGGGAGGACGTTTCTCGGAGTTAGGTCCAGGGAAAGTTAGTAAAGCGTACGGCACTTTCATGATGCTTCCACACCCACTTTTGGAAATGCTTCTCTCTCCAGGATACCTGAAGATGCTAGTGGCGAGTCGCTGTATACGCAGACTTGCTTTTCCCAGGTCAGTACATGGCACTCTCCTTATTCCCTCACGCACGCGCGCGCGCGCGTGCCCTCACACACACACACACACACACACACACACACACACACAGAGTTGAACATGTTTCTGTCTCGTCAGGAAAGAAGGTGATCGTTGAGAGACGGTTTCTCGCCGATGCTTTTGGGTTCTTGCTTTTTTCCCCCCGGAGAGAGAAGTGTAGCCGCTTTTTCCCTAGGCTTCCGTACACACCCTTGAGAAGCCTTCCGTCAGCCAGAAACAAGCCATGAGTTGAAAGAGGCGTTCCACGCAGACCTCCTTCTCAGAGCGAAGCCTGTCACACTTTTCCTTGTGAAGTAAACTAGAGAGATACAAATACTTTCTCAATGATTGCTTTAACAAAAAAGGACTAAATATCCCAATCAGAAAACATAGACTGTAAAGAGGAAGCAAGACCCATCTCTATGCTGCCTACCAGAGAATCACTTCAGACCTAAAAATAAAAGCAGATTGGAAGTAATGGGACACAAAACCGTTTATCATGCAAATGGAAGTGAAAAGAAAGTTGGAGTCGTAATACTTTTATGAGAAAAAATAAACTGAATTGTGGGGAAGATGGCAGAGTAGAAGGACCCTAAACTCACCTCATCCCACAGATACAACTAGGTAACACTCACACCAGAGTCACCCAGAAATGGACCTTCAGATTTCCCCACAAAACTATACAACTAAATGGAGAGAGGGAATCACATCAAAGATGGTAGGAAGGACAAGGACTCTGTAGGAATCTAAAGCCCATATTTCTGACCACCAGAGGGAGGGAACCACAGTCACAGAGGGGCCAGAAACAAACTACTACACCGGGGAGCCTCTAAAGCGTAGAGACATCCTCATAGCTTATGGCTTTGAAAATCAGAAGGGATGACATTTGTGAGCGTATACAACCAGCAGACTTAAAGCTTGGAACTTTTAAAAATCAGCTGTCTCAGCTCTGAGTGAGCACAGAAGGTGATAGGAAGCTGAGATCTGTCCTTAAAGATTAAGCAGAGCAAAGAGTGTGGAGAAGCTTGGGTGAAGCAGGTTGAAAGGTGCTTGAGGATTAAACAAGGGAGACATAGTTCCTGAACTCAGAGTTTGCTAAGGGACTTGTCCAGGAACAAAGGAGCTGGCAGGTTCCATTTCCCTCTACGGCCCCTCATTATAAACACACACCTACCTGCAAGACCAAGCACAATCTAGCAATCACTAACTTGCATAAACCATGGCCCATCCCCACACCTACCAGACCTGCTTCAGTCCCAGTGCTGTGGATACCCTCCCTGATAAGACCCACACAATCCTTGACAACAATATGTCTCCCCATCACCCACAGAACACGCATGCGTCTTGTTAAAACAGCACACCCCATGTGTTGTGCACAATGACACAGTCCAGATCCAGTCTCTGTTGTTGCTATGCATTACCTTCAGAGGAGAACCAGCATCACCAAGTGAAAAATGTATGTTCTGCCCCGTATTTTTAAGAATAAGCAATATATCTGACCTTCCTAACAGAGAGATATTCTCTGAGAAGTAGGCCAAATGAGCAGACAGAGGACTATGTCCTAAACGAAAGAAGAGGACAAAGCCACAGCAAGAGACCTAAACAAAATGGATATAAGGAACATGCCTGACAGAAAATTTAAGATAACAATTATAAAGATACTCACTGGGGAAATGAAAAGAGGGAGGACATCAGAAGGGGGAACATCATTGAGACTCTTAACAAAGAGATATGAAAGAAATAATCAGAGATGTGGAACACAAGAAATGAAATGAAGAATATACTAGATAGAATAATTAGCAGGATGGACGAAGCAGAGGAACAAATTAATGAACTAGAAGACAGTAATGGAAAGTAATCAAGCGGAACAAATGAGAGGAAAAAGAAGTATGCAAAAATGAGAAGAGACTTAGGGAATTCAGTGACTCCATCCAGTGTAACAACACCCACATGAGAGGGATCCCAGAAGGTGAAAAGGGGGAAAAGGGGGCAGAAAATCTATTTGACCAAAGAAGAGCTGAAAACTTAACCTAATCTGGTGAAGGAAACCTATACAAATCCATAAGGCATAGAGATCCCCTCCCACAAAATCAACCTAAGGAGGTCCACATCAAGATACATAGTAATCCAAATGGGAAAAGGTAGTGATAAAGAAAAAACATTTAAAGCAGCAAGATAAAAGAAGACAGTTAACATGCAAGGGAAAGCCCATAAAGCTATCAGCTGAGTTTTCAGCAGAAACTATGCAGGACAGAAGAAAGTGGCGTTAAATATTCAAAGTGCTGAATGAGAAAAATCTGCAGCAAGGAATAATTTATCCAGCAAGCCTATCCTTCAGAAAAGAAGGGGAGAAAAAGAGTTTCTTAGCCACACAAACTAAAAGAGTTCATGACCACTAAATTAACTACAAAAAATATTGAAGGGGACACTATGAGTGGAAAAAAATCGTAAGTGAGAGTATGACAATAATGAATCAAGGAAGCAGTAAAAATAAGTATTTCTGTAAAAATCAGTTAAGGGATTCACAAAATAAAAGTATGTAAAATATGAAAACATATACCCTAACACATGAGGAGGAGTCAACAGTGGGTTTGAACTTAAACAGCATTCAACTTAATATGGACTGAAAAGGCTATATATAATCCAGGGGGTCACCACAAACCCAAACCTCTAATACACATGCAAAAGATAAAGGGAAAGAAATCCAAGAATATCATTAAAGAAAACGAGCAAACCATGAGAGAGAGAGCAAGAGAAGAAAGGATCAGAGAAAAACTACACAAAAAACTATGAAACAACTAACAAAACATCAATAAATACATGTCTAATGATAATTAGTTTGAATGTAAATGGACTAAATGCTCCAAGCAAAAGAGCATGACAGAGTTTGTATATATATATATAAAAGATTTCACACCTAAAGACACCTGCAGATGGAAATTAAGAGATGGAGAAACATTAATCATGCAAGTGGATGTCAAAAGAAGTCAGAGTAGCAATCCTTATATCAGACAAAATAGACTTTTTTAACATTGAAATTGAATTAGCCAACAGAGAGTACACCAGTAGTTTCAAATGTAGCGTTCCACAATTCATCAGTTGTGTATAACACCCAGTGTTCATCACATCACATGCATTCCTTAATGCCCATCACACAGTTACTCCATCTCCCCACCCACCTTTCCTCCAGCAACCCTCAGTTTGTTTCCAATAGTTAGGAACCTGTCATGGATTTTCTTCCTCTCTGGTTTCTTCGCATTCATTTTCCCTCCCTTCCCCTATGATCCTCTGTGCTGTTCCTTCTATTCCACATATGAGTAAAACCATATAATAATTGTTTTTCTCTGACTGACTTATTTTGCTCAGCATAATACCCTCCAGTGCCATCCACATCGATATGCTAAATATTGATCCTTTCTGATGGCTGAGTCATATTCCTTTGTATATGTGTATACCATGTTTTCTTTATCCATTTATCTGTCGATGGATGTCTTGGTTCCTTCCACGGTTTGGCTTTTGTGGACAATGTCGCTATAAACATTTGGGGTGCAGTTGCCCCTTCAGATCACTACATTTGTAGCTTTGGGGTAAATAAAATTGCTGGGTTGTAAGGGAGCTCTGTTTTAACTTCTTGAGGAACCTCCATATTGTTTTCCAAAGTGGCTGTACCAGTTTTCATTCCCACTTAGAAGTGTAAGAGAGTTCCCCTTTCTCCTCACCAACAATTGTTATTTCTTCGCTTGTTAATTTTTGCAATTCTGACTGGTGTGAAGTGGTATCTCATTGTCATTTGGATTTCTTTTTCCCCATGCCAAGTGCTGTTGAGCAGTTTCTCATATGTCTGTTGGCCATTTGTGTGTCTTCTTTGGAGAAATACCTGTTCATATCTTCTGCCCATTTCTTGACTCGGTTATTTGTATTTTGGGTGTTGAGTTTGGGTGTTGAACGGTAGTAAAGCGTACGGCACTTTCATGATGCTTCCACACCCACTTTTGGAAATGCTTCTCTCTCAAGGATACCTGAAGATGTTAGTGGAGAGTTGCCGTATACGCAGACTTGCTTTTCCCAGGTGAGTGCATGGCACATTCCTTATTCACTCACGCGCGCGCGCGCGCGCACACACACACACACACACACACACACAGAGTTGAACATGTTTCTGTCTCGTCAGGAAAGGAGGTGTTCGTTGAGAGACGGTTTCTCGCCAATGCTTTTGGGTGCTTGCCCTTTTCCCCCCGGAGAGTGAAGTGTATGCGCTTTTTCCGTAGGCTTCCGTACACACCCTTGAGAAGCCTTCCCTCAGCCAGAAACAAGCCGTGAGTTGAAAGAGGCGTTCCACACAGACGTCCTTCTCAGAGCGAAGCCTGTCACACTTTTCCTTGGGCCTCCACACGCACTTTAGAAAAACTTCCTCCGGGAAGCTGTGAGTTGAACGACGGGTTTCCTACAGCGGTTTTCCGTGGTGGTAAGGATATATGGCACTTGGCCTTAGGCTTCCACGCACACATTGGAAACGGCTTCTCTCTTCGTGAAACAAGATGTGCGCTGAACGTTGCGTTCTGCGCAGGCTTGCTTTTCACACATCAGCCCATGGTACTTTCCCTAGGCTTCCACACGCGCAGTGAGTATCCCTTCCCTAAACCTGAACCAAGACGCGGGGGAAAGCTGCCTTCTACACCACCTTCTTTTCCGAGTTTCGTATAGAACCCTTGCGTTGTGCTTCCACATCCACTTTTGTCACTGCTTCGATATATCCTCCGGAGAGGGGTTCGCTTGTAAGACGGTCTCCCTCCGTCACGCTTTCAAGGAGTTAAGGATAGGGCACTCTCCTTATGCCTGCACACGTCCACTTGCAATCTCGACTGACTTCATCACCCCGTCCAATGCTACGCTGAAAGTCCCATTGCGCGCGGCCTTGTTTCTAAGAGATGAGGACAGGGCACGGCACGTTCCTTGTGCTTCCACCACGACTATATAAAAGTCTACCGTCTCCAAGGCAAAGGATGTCAGGTGCAAGACGGCATCGCAAAAGCGAGGTTGCCTCTTAGAGGGCGGTCTACGGCGCTCTCCTGACGCTTCCAAGCCTACATATGCAAACGCTTCTGGGCTCACGAAAGAAGACGTCCGTTGAAAGCTGCCTTGTACCCCGACGCGTTTTCCGGAGTTAGGTCCAGGGAACGGTCCCTGTGCGATCACATGCAGCCTTGAGATGGCTCAGCGCTTTTCGATCGTCAGGGAGGACGTTTCTCGGAGTTAGGTCCAGGGAAAGGTAGTAAAGCGTACGGCACTTTCATGATGCTTCCACACCCACTTTTGGAAATGCTTCTCTCTCCAGGATACCTGAAGATGCTAGTGGCGAGTCGCCGTAGACGCAGACTTGCTTTTCCCAGGTCAGTACATGGCACTCTCCTTATTCCCTCACGCACGCGCGCGCGCGCGTGCCCTCACACACACACACACACACACACACACACACACACACAGAGTTGAACATGTTTCTGTCTCGTCAGGAAAGAAGGTGATCGTTGAGAGACGGTTTCTCGCCGATGCTTTTGGGTTCTTGCTTTTTTCCCCCCGGAGAGAGAAGTGTAGCCGCTTTTTCCCTAGGCTTCCGTACACACCCTTGAGAAGCCTTCCGTCAGCCAGAAACAAGCCATGAGTTGAAAGAGGCGTTCCACGCAGACCTCCTTCTCAGAGCGAAGCCTGTCACACTTTTCCTTGTGAAGTAAACTAGAGAGATACAAATACTTTCTCAATGATTGCTTTAACAAAAAAGGACTAAATATCCCAATCAGAAAACATAGACTGTAAAGAGGAAGCAAGACCCATCTCTATGCTGCCTACCAGAGAATCACTTCAGACCTAAAAATAAAAGCAGATTGGAAGTAATGGGACACAAAACCGTTTATCATGCAAATGGAAGTGAAAAGAAAGTTGGAGTCGTAATACTTTTATGAGAAAAAATAAACTGAATTGTGGGGAAGATGGCAGAGTAGAAGGACCCTAAACTCACCTCATCCCACAGATACAACTAGGTAACACTCACACCAGAGTCACCCAGAAATGGACCTTCAGATTTCCCCACAAAACTATACAACTAAATGGAGAGAGGGAATCACATCAAAGATGGTAGGAAGGACAAGGACTCTGTAGGAATCTAAAGCCCATATTTCTGACCACCAGAGGGAGGGAACCACAGTCACAGAGGGGCCAGAAACAAACTACTACACCGGGGAGCCTCTAAAGCGTAGAGACATCCTCATAGCTTATGGCTTTGAAAATCAGAAGGGATGACATTTGTGAGCGTATACAACCAGCAGACTTAAAGCTTGGAACTTTTAAAAATCAGCTGTCTCAGCTCTGAGTGAGCACAGAAGGTGATAGGAAGCTGAGATCTGTCCTTAAAGATTAAGCAGAGCAAAGAGTGTGGAGAAGCTTGGGTGAAGCAGGTTGAAAGGTGCTTGAGGATTAAACAAGGGAGACATAGTTCCTGAACTCAGAGTTTGCTAAGGGACTTGTCCAGGAACAAAGGAGCTGGCAGGTTCCATTTCCCTCTACGGCCCCTCATTATAAACACACACCTACCTGCAAGACCAAGCACAATCTAGCAATCACTAACTTGCATAAACCATGGCCCATCCCCACACCTACCAGACCTGCTTCAGTCCCAGTGCTGTGGATACCCTCCCTGATAAGACCCACACAATCCTTGACAACAATATGTCTCCCCATCACCCACAGAACACGCATGCGTCTTGTTAAAACAGCACACCCCATGTGTTGTGCACAATGACACAGTCCAGATCCAGTCTCTGTTGTTGCTATGCATTACCTTCAGAGGAGAACCAGCATCACCAAGTGAAAAATGTATGTTCTGCCCCGTATTTTTAAGAATAAGCAATATATCTGACCTTCCTAACAGAGAGATATTCTCTGAGAAGTAGGCCAAATGAGCAGACAGAGGACTATGTCCTAAACGAAAGAAGAGGACAAAGCCACAGCAAGAGACCTAAACAAAATGGATATAAGGAACATGCCTGACAGAAAATTTAAGATAACAATTATAAAGATACTCACTGGGGAAATGAAAAGAGGGAGGACATCAGAAGGGGGAACATCATTGAGACTCTTAACAAAGAGATATGAAAGAAATAATCAGAGATGTGGAACACAAGAAATGAAATGAAGAATATACTAGATAGAATAATTAGCAGGATGGACGAAGCAGAGGAACAAATTAATGAACTAGAAGACAGTAATGGAAAGTAATCAAGCGGAACAAATGAGAGGAAAAAGAAGTATGCAAAAATGAGAAGAGACTTAGGGAATTCAGTGACTCCATCCAGTGTAACAACACCCACATGAGAGGGATCCCAGAAGGTGAAAAGGGGGAAAAGGGGGCAGAAAATCTATTTGACCAAAGAAGAGCTGAAAACTTAACCTAATCTGGTGAAGGAAACCTATACAAATCCATAAGGCATAGAGATCCCCTCCCACAAAATCAACCTAAGGAGGTCCACATCAAGATACATAGTAATCCAAATGGGAAAAGGTAGTGATAAAGAAAAAACATTTAAAGCAGCAAGATAAAAGAAGACAGTTAACATGCAAGGGAAAGCCCATAAAGCTATCAGCTGAGTTTTCAGCAGAAACTATGCAGGACAGAAGAAAGTGGCGTTAAATATTCAAAGTGCTGAATGAGAAAAATCTGCAGCAAGGAATAATTTATCCAGCAAGCCTATCCTTCAGAAAAGAAGGGGAGAAAAAGAGTTTCTTAGCCACACAAACTAAAAGAGTTCATGACCACTAAATTAACTACAAAAAATATTGAAGGGGACACTATGAGTGGAAAAAAATCGTAAGTGAGAGTATGACAATAATGAATCAAGGAAGCAGTAAAAATAAGTATTTCTGTAAAAATCAGTTAAGGGATTCACAAAATAAAAGTATGTAAAATATGAAAACATATACCCTAACACATGAGGAGGAGTCAACAGTGGGTTTGAACTTAAACAGCATTCAACTTAATATGGACTGAAAAGGCTATATATAATCCAGGGGGTCACCACAAACCCAAACCTCTAATACACATGCAAAAGATAAAGGGAAAGAAATCCAAGAATATCATTAAAGAAAACGAGCAAACCATGAGAGAGAGAGCAAGAGAAGAAAGGATCAGAGAAAAACTACACAAAAAACTATGAAACAACTAACAAAACATCAATAAATACATGTCTAATGATAATTAGTTTGAATGTAAATGGACTAAATGCTCCAAGCAAAAGAGCATGACAGAGTTTGTATATATATATATAAAAGATTTCACACCTAAAGACACCTGCAGATGGAAATTAAGAGATGGAGAAACATTAATCATGCAAGTGGATGTCAAAAGAAGTCAGAGTAGCAATCCTTATATCAGACAAAATAGACTTTTTTAACATTGAAATTGAATTAGCCAACAGAGAGTACACCAGTAGTTTCAAATGTAGCGTTCCACAATTCATCAGTTGTGTATAACACCCAGTGTTCATCACATCACATGCATTCCTTAATGCCCATCACACAGTTACTCCATCTCCCCACCCACCTTTCCTCCAGCAACCCTCAGTTTGTTTCCAATAGTTAGGAACCTGTCATGGATTTTCTTCCTCTCTGGTTTCTTCGCATTCATTTTCCCTCCCTTCCCCTATGATCCTCTGTGCTGTTCCTTCTATTCCACATATGAGTAAAACCATATAATAATTGTTTTTCTCTGACTGACTTATTTTGCTCAGCATAATACCCTCCAGTGCCATCCACATCGATATGCTAAATATTGATCCTTTCTGATGGCTGAGTCATATTCCTTTGTATATGTGTATACCATGTTTTCTTTATCCATTTATCTGTCGATGGATGTCTTGGTTCCTTCCACGGTTTGGCTTTTGTGGACAATGTCGCTATAAACATTTGGGGTGCAGTTGCCCCTTCAGATCACTACATTTGTAGCTTTGGGGTAAATAAAATTGCTGGGTTGTAAGGGAGCTCTGTTTTAACTTCTTGAGGAACCTCCATATTGTTTTCCAAAGTGGCTGTACCAGTTTTCATTCCCACTTAGAAGTGTAAGAGAGTTCCCCTTTCTCCTCACCAACAATTGTTATTTCTTCGCTTGTTAATTTTTGCAATTCTGACTGGTGTGAAGTGGTATCTCATTGTCATTTGGATTTCTTTTTCCCCATGCCAAGTGCTGTTGAGCAGTTTCTCATATGTCTGTTGGCCATTTGTGTGTCTTCTTTGGAGAAATACCTGTTCATATCTTCTGCCCATTTCTTGACTCGGTTATTTGTATTTTGGGTGTTGAGTTTGGGTGTTGAACGGTAGTAAAGCGTACGGCACTTTCATGATGCTTCCACACCCACTTTTGGAAATGCTTCTCTCTCAAGGATACCTGAAGATGTTAGTGGAGAGTTGCCGTATACGCAGACTTGCTTTTCCCAGGTGAGTGCATGGCACATTCCTTATTCACTCACGCGCGCGCGCGCGCGCACACACACACACACACACACACACACAGAGTTGAACATGTTTCTGTCTCGTCAGGAAAGGAGGTGTTCGTTGAGAGACGGTTTCTCGCCAATGCTTTTGGGTGCTTGCCCTTTTCCCCCCGGAGAGTGAAGTGTATGCGCTTTTTCCGTAGGCTTCCGTACACACCCTTGAGAAGCCTTCCCTCAGCCAGAAACAAGCCGTGAGTTGAAAGAGGCGTTCCACACAGACGTCCTTCTCAGAGCGAAGCCTGTCACACTTTTCCTTGGGCCTCCACACGCACTTTAGAAAAACTTCCTCCGGGAAGCTGTGAGTTGAACGACGGGTTTCCTACAGCGGTTTTCCGTGGTGGTAAGGATATATGGCACTTGGCCTTAGGCTTCCACGCACACATTGGAAACGGCTTCTCTCTTCGTGAAACAAGATGTGCGCTGAACGTTGCGTTCTGCGCAGGCTTGCTTTTCACACATCAGCCCATGGTACTTTCCCTAGGCTTCCACACGCGCAGTGAGTATCCCTTCCCTAAACCTGAACCAAGACGCGGGGGAAAGCTGCCTTCTACACCACCTTCTTTTCCGAGTTTCGTATAGAACCCTTGCATTGTGCTTCCACATCCACTTTTGTCACTGCTTCGATATATCCTCCGGAGAGGGGTTCGCTTGAAAGACGGTCTCACTCTGTCACGCTTTCAAGGAGTTAAGGATAGGGCACTCTCCTTATGCCTGCACACGTCCACTTGCAATCTCGACTGACTTCATGACCCCGTCCATATGCTACGCTGAAAGTCCCATTGCGCGCGGCCTTGTTTCTAAGAGATGAGGACAGGGCACGGCACGTTCCTTGTGCTTCCACCACGACTATATAAAAGGCTCCCGTCTCCAAGGCAAAGGATGTCAGGTGCAAGACGGCTTCGCAAAAGCGAGGTTGCCTCTTAGAGGGCGGTCTACGGGGCTCTCCTGACGCTTCCACGCCTACATATGCAAACGCTTCTGGGCTCACGAAAGAAGACGTCCGTTGAAAGCTGCCTTGTACCCCGACGCGTTTTCCGGAGTTAGGTCCAGGGAACGGTCCCTGTGCGATCACACGCAGCCTTGAGATGGCTCAGCTCTTTTCGATCGTCAGGGAGGACGTTTCTCGGAGTTAGGTCCAGGGAAAGTTAGTAAAGCGTACGGCACTTTCATGATGCTTCCACACCCACTTTTGGAAATGCTTCTCTCTCCAGGATACCTGAAGATGCTAGTGGCGAGTCGCTGTATACGCAGACTTGCTTTTCCCAGGTCAGTACATGGCACTCTCCTTATTCACTCACGCACGCGCGCGCGCGCGTGCCCTCACACACACACACACACACACACACACACACACACACACACAGAGTTGAACATGTTTCTGTCTCGTCAGGAAAGAAGGTGATCGTTGAGAGACGGTTTCTCGCCGATGCTTTTGGGTTCTTGCTTTTTTCCCCCCGGAGAGAGAAGTGTAGCCGCTTTTTCCCTAGGCTTCCGGAAACACCCTTGAGAAGCCTTCCGTCAGCCAGAAACAAGCCATGAGTTGAAAGAGGCGTTCCACGCAGACCTCCTTCTCAGAGCGAAGCCTGTCACACTTTTCCTTGTGAAGTAAACTAGAGAGATACAAATACTTTCTCAATGATTGCTTTAACAAAAAAGGACTAAATATCCCAATCAGAAAACATAGACTGTAAAGAGGAAGCAAGACCCATCTCTATGCTGCCTACCAGAGAATCACTTCAGACCTAAAAATAAAAGCAGATTGGAAGTAATGGGACACAAAACCATTTATCATGCAAATGGAAGTGAAAAGAAAGTTGGAGTCGTAATATTTTTATGAGACAAAATAAACTGAATTTTGGGGAAGATGGCAGAGTAGAAGGACCCTAAACTCACCTCATCCCACAGATACAACTAGGTAACACTCACACCAGAGTCACCCAGAAATGGACCTTCAGATTTCCCCACAAAACTATACAACTAAATGGAGAGAGGGAATCACATCAAAGATGGTAGGAAGGACAAGGACTCTGTAGGAATCTAAAGCCCATATTTCTGACCACCAGAGGGAGGGAACCACAGTCACAGAGGGGCCAGAAACAAACTACTACACCGGGGAGCCTCTAAAGCGTAGAGACATCCTCATAGCTTACGGCTTTGAAAATCAGAAGGGATGACATTTGTGAGCGTATACAACCAGCAGACTTAAAGCTTGGAACTTTTAAAAATCAGCTGTCTCAGCTCTGAGAGAGCACAGAAGGTGATAGGAAGCTGAGATCTGTCCTTAAAGATTAAGCAGAGCAAAGAGTGTGGAGAAGCTTGGGTGAAGCAGGTTGAAAGGTGCTTGAGGATTAAACAAGGGAGACATAGTTCCTGAACTCAGAGTTTGCTAAGGGACTTGTCCAGGAACAAAGGAGCTGGCAGGTTCCATTTCCCTCTACGGCCCCTCATTTTAAACACACACCTACCTGCAAGACCAAGCACAATCTAGCAATCACTAACTTGCATAAACCATGGCCCATCCCCACCCCTACCAGACCTGCTTCAGTCCCAGTGCTGTGGATACCCTCCCTGATAAGACCCACACAATCCTTGACAACAATATGTCTCCCCATCACCCACAGAACACGCATGCATCTTGTTAAAACAGCACACCCCATGTGTTGTGCACAATGACACAGTCCAGATCCAGTCTCTGTTGTTGCTATGCATTACCTTCAGAGGAGAACCAGCATCACCAAGTGAAAAATGTATGTTCTGCCCCGTATTTTCAAGAACAAGCAATATATCTGACCTTCCTAACAGAGAGATATTCTCTGAGAAGTAGGCCAAATGAGCAGACAGAGGACTATGTCCTAAACGAAAGAAGAGGACAAAGCCACAGCAAGAGACCTAAACAAAATGGATATAAGGAACATGCCTGACAGAAAATTTAAGATAACAATTATAAAGATACTCACTGGGGAAATGAAAAGAGGGAGGACATCAGAAGGGGGAACATCATTGAGACTCTTAACAAAGAGATATGAAAGAAATAATCAGAGATGTGGAACACAAGAAATGAAATGAAGAATATACTAGATAGAATAATTAGCAGGATGGACGAAGCAGAGGAACAAATTAATGAACTAGAAGACAGTAATGGAAAGTAATCAAGCGGAACAAATGAGAGGAAAAAGAAGTATGCAAAAATGAGAAGAGACATAGGGAATTCAGTGACTCCATCCAGTGTAACAACACCCACATGAGAGGGATCCCAGAAGGTGAAAAGGGGGAAAAGGGGGCAGAAAATCTATTTGACCAAAGAAGAGCTGAAAACTTAACCTAATCTGGTGAAGGAAACCTATACAAATCCATAAGGCATAGAGATCCCCTCCCACAAAATCAACCTAAGGAGGTCCACATCAAGATACATAGTAATCCAAATGGGAAAAGGTAGTGATAAAGAAAAAACATTTAAAGCAGCAAGATAAAAGAAGACAGTTAACATGCAAGGGAAAGCCCATAAAGCTATCAGCTGAGTTTTCAGCAGAAACTATGCAGGACAGAAGAAAGTGGCGTTAAATATTCAAAGTGCTGAATGAGAAAAATCTGCAGCAAGGAATAATTTATCCAGCAAGCCTATCCTTCAGAAAAGAAGGGGAGAAAAAGAGTTTCTTAGCCACACAAACTAAAAGAGTTCATGACCACTAAATTAACTACAAAAAATATTGAAGGGGACACTATGAGTGGAAAAAAATCGTAAGTGAGAGTATGACAATAATGAATCAAGGAAGCAGTAAAAATAAGTATTTCTGTAAAAATCAGTTAAGGGATTCACAAAATAAAAGTATGTAAAATATGAAAACATATACCCTAACACATGAGGAGGAGTCAACAGTGGGTTTGAACTTAAACAGCATTCAACTTAATATAGACTGAAAAGGCTATATATAATCCAGGGGGTCACCACAAACCCAAACCTCTAATACACATGCAAAAGATAAAGGGAAAGAAATCCAAGAATATCATTAAAGAAAACGAGCAAACCATGAGAGAGAGAGCAAGAGAAGAAAGGATCAGAGAAAAACTACACAAAAAACTATGAAACAACTAACAAAACATCAATAAATACATGTCTAATGATAATTAGTTTGAATGTAAATGGACTAAATGCTCCAAGCAAAAGAGCATGACAGAGTTTGTATATATATATATAAAAGATTTCACACCTAAAGACACATGCAGATGGAAATTAAGAGATGGAGAAACATTAATCATGCAAGTGGATGTCAAAAGAAGTCAGAGTAGCAATCCTTATATCAGACAAAATAGACTTTTTTAACATTGAAATTGAATTAGCCAACAGAGAGTACACCAGTAGTTTCAAATGTAGCGTTCCACAATTCATCAGTTGTGTATAACACCCAGTGTTCATCACATCACATGCATTCCTTAATGCCCATCACACAGTTACTCCATCTCCCCACCCACCTTTCCTCCAGCAACCCTCAGTTTGTTTCCAATAGTTAGGAACCTGTCATGGATTTTCTTCCTCTCTGGTTTCTTCGCATTCATTTTCCCTCCCTTCCCCTATGATCCTCTGTGCTGTTCCTTCTATTCCACATATGAGTAAAACCATATAATAATTGTTTTTCTCTGACTGACTTATTTTGCTCAGCATAATACCCTCCAGTGCCATCCACATCGATATGCTAAATATTGATCCTTTCTGATGGCTGAGTCATATTCCTTTGTATATGTGTATACCATGTTTTCTTTATCCATTTATCTGTCGATGGATGTCTTGGTTCCTTCCACGGTTTGGCTTTTGTGGACAATGTCGCTATAAACATTTGGGGTGCAGTTGCCCCTTCAGATCACTACATTTGTAGCTTTGGGGTAAATAAAATTGCTGGGTTGTAAGGGAGCTCTGTTTTAACTTCTTGAGGAACCTCCATATTGTTTTCCAAAGTGGCTGTACCAGTTTTCATTCCCACTTAGAAGTGTAAGAGAGTTCCCCTTTCTCCTCACCAACAATTGTTATTTCTTCGCTTGTTAATTTTTGCAATTCTGACTGGTGTGAAGTGGTATCTCATTGTCATTTGGATTTCTTTTTCCCCATGCCAAGTGCTGTTGAGCAGTTTCTCATATGTCTGTTGGCCATTTGTGTGTCTTCTTTGGAGAAATACCTGTTCATATCTTCTGCCCATTTCTTGACTCGGTTATTTGTATTTTGGGTGTTGAGTTTGGGTGTTGAACGGTAGTAAAGCGTACGGCACTTTCATGATGCTTCCACACCCACTTTTGGAAATGCTTCTCTCTCAAGGATACCTGAAGATGTTAGTGGAGAGTTGCCGTATACGCAGACTTGCTTTTCCCAGGTGAGTGCATGGCACATTCCTTATTCACTCACGCGCGCGCGCGCGCGCACACACACACACACACACACACACACAGAGTTGAACATGTTTCTGTCTCGTCAGGAAAGGAGGTGTTCGTTGAGAGACGGTTTCTCGCCAATGCTTTTGGGTGCTTGCCCTTTTCCCCCCGGAGAGTGAAGTGTATGCGCTTTTTCCGTAGGCTTCCGTACACACCCTTGAGAAGCCTTCCCTCAGCCAGAAACAAGCCGTGAGTTGAAAGAGGCGTTCCACACAGACCTCCTTCTCAGAGCGAAGCCTGTCACACTTTTCCTTGGGCCTCCACACGCACTTTAGAAAAACTTCCTCCGGGAAGCTGTGAGTTGAACGACGGGTTTCCTACAGCGGTTTTCCGTGGTGGTAAGGATATATGGCACTTGGCCTTAGGCTTCCACGCACACATTGGAAACGGCTTCTCTCTTCGTGAAACAAGATGTGCGCTGAACGTTGCGTTCTGCGCAGGCTTGCTTTTCACACATCAGCCCATGGTACTTTCCCTAGGCTTCCACACGCGCAGTGAGTATCCCTTCCCTAAACCTGAACCAAGACGGGGGGGAAAGCTGCCTTCTACACCACCTTCTTTTCCGAGTTTCGTATAGAACCCTTGCATTGTGCTTCCACATCCACTTTTGTCACTGCTTCGATATATCCTCCGGAGAGGGGTTCGCTTGAAAGACGGTCTCACTCTGTCACGCTTTCAAGGAGTTAAGGATAGGGCACTCTCCTTATGCCTGCACACGTCCACTTGCAATCTCGACTGACTTCATGACCCCGTCCATATGCTACGCTGAAAGTCCCATTGCGCGCGGCCTTGTTTCTAAGAGATGAGGACAGGGCACGGCACGTTCCTTGTGCTTCCACCACGACTATATAAAAGGCTCCCGTCTCCAAGGCAAAGGATGTCAGGTGCAAGACGGCTTCGCAAAAGCGAGGTTGCCTCTTAGAGGGCGGTCTACGGGGCTCTCCTGACGCTTCCACGCCTACATATGCAAACGCTTCTGGGCTCACGAAAGAAGACGTCCGTTGAAAGCTGCCTTGTACCCCGACGCGTTTTCCGGAGTTAGGTCCAGGGAACGGTCCCTGTGCGATCACACGCAGCCTTGAGATGGCTCAGCTCTTTTCGATCGTCAGGGAGGACGTTTCTCGGAGTTAGGTCCAGGGAAAGTTAGTAAAGCGTACGGCACTTTCATGATGCTTCCACACCCACTTTTGGAAATGCTTCTCTCTCCAGGATACCTGAAGATGCTAGTGGCGAGTCGCTGTATACGCAGACTTGCTTTTCCCAGGTCAGTACATGGCACTCTCCTTATTCCCTCATGCACGCGCGCGCGCGCGTGCCCTCACACACACACACACACACACACACACACACACACACACACAGAGTTGAACATGTTTCTGTCTCGTCAGGAAAGAAGGTGATCGTTGAGAGACGGTTTCTCGCCGATGCTTTTGGGTTCTTGCTTTTTTCCCCCCGGAGAGAGAAGTGTAGCCGCTTTTTCCCTAGGCTTCCGTACACACCCTTGAGAAGCCTTCCGTCAGCCAGAAACAAGCCCTGAGTTGAAAGAGGCGTTCCACGCAGACCTCCTTCTCAGAGCGAAGCCTGTCACACTTTTCCTTGTGAAGTAAACTAGAGAGATACAAATACTTTCTCAATGATTGCTTTAACAAAAAAGGACTAAATATCCCAATCAGAAAACATAGACTGTAAAGAGGAAGCAAGACCCATCTCTATGCTGCCTACCAGAGAATCACTTCAGACCTAAAAATAAAAGCAGATTGGAAGTAATGGGACACAAAACCATTTATCATGCAAATGGAAGTGAAAAGAAAGTTGGAGTCGTAATATTTTTATGAGACAAAATAAACTGAATTGTGGGGAAGATGGCAGAGTAGAAGGACCCTAAACTCACCTCATCCCACAGATACAACTAGGTAACACTCACACCAGAGTCACCCAGAAATGGACCTTCAGATTTCCCCACAAAACTATACAACTAAATGGAGAGAGGGAATCACATCAAAGATGGTAGGAAGGACAAGGACTCTGTAGGAATCTAAAGCCCATATTTCTGACCACCAGAGGGAGGGAACCACAGTCACAGAGGGGCCAGAAACAAACTACTACACCGGGGAGCCTCTAAAGCGTAGAGACATCCTCATAGCTTACGGCTTTGAAAATCAGAAGGGATGACATTTGTGAGCGTATACAACCAGCAGACTTAAAGCTTGGAACTTTTAAAAATCAGCTGTCTCAGCTCTGAGAGAGCACAGAAGGTGATAGGAAGCTGAGATCTGTCCTTAAAGATTAAGCAGAGCAAAGAGTGTGGAGAAGCTTGGGTGAAGCAGGTTGAAAGGTGCTTGAGGATTAAACAAGGGAGACATAGTTCCTGAACTCAGAGTTTGCTAAGGGACTTGTCCAGGAACAAAGGAGCTGGCAGGTTCCATTTCCCTCTACGGCCCCTCATTTTAAACACACACCTACCTGCAAGACCAAGCACAATCTAGCAATCACTAACTTGCATAAACCATGGCCCATCCCCACCCCTACCAGACCTGCTTCAGTCCCAGTGCTGTGGATACCCTCCCTGATAAGACCCACACAATCCTTGACAACAATATGTCTCCCCATCACCCACAGAACACGCATGCGTCTTGTTAAAACAGCACACCCCATGTGTTGTGCACAATGACACAGTCCAGATCCAGTCTCTGTTGTTGCTATGCATTACCTTCAGAGGAGAACCAGCATCACCAAGTGAAAAATGTATGTTCTGCCCCGTATTTTCAAGAACAAGCAATATATCTGACCTTCCTAACAGAGAGATATTCTCTGAGAAGTAGGCCAAATGAGCAGACAGAGGACTATGTCCTAAACGAAAGAAGAGGACAAAGCCACAGCAAGAGACCTAAACAAAATGGATATAAGGAACAAGCCTGACAGAAAATTTAAGATAACAATTATAAAGATACTCACTGGGGAAATGAAAAGAGGGAGGACATCAGAAGGGGGAACATCATTGAGACTCTTAACAAAGAGATATGAAAGAAATAATCAGAGATGTGGAACACAAGAAATGAAATGAAGAATATACTAGATAGAATAATTAGCAGGATGGACGAAGCAGAGGAACAAATTAATGAACTAGAAGACAGTAATGGAAAGTAATCAAGCGGAACAAATGAGAGGAAAAAGAAGTATGCAAAAATGAGAAGAGTCTTAGGGAATTCAGTGACTCCATCCAGTGTAACAACACCCACATGAGAGGGATCCCAGAAGGTGAAAAGGGGGAAAAGGGGGCAGAAAATCTATTTGACCAAAGAAGAGCTGAAAACTTAACCTAATCTGGTGAAGGAAACCTATACAAATCCATAAGGCATAGAGATCCCCTCCCACAAAATCAACCTAAGGAGGTCCACATCAAGATACATAGTAATCCAAATGGGAAAAGGTAGTGATAAAGAAAAAACATTTAAAGCAGCAAGATAAAAGAAGACAGTTAACATGCAAGGGAAAGCCCATAAATCTATCAGCTGAGTTTTCAGCAGAAACTATGCAGGACAGAAGAAAGTGACGTTAAATATTCAAAGTGCTGAAGGAGAAAAATCTGCAGCAAGGAATAATTTATCCAGCAAGCCTATCCTTCAGAAAAGAAGGGGAGAAAAAGAGTTTCTTAGCCACACAAACTAAAAGAGTTCATGACCACTAAATTAACTACAAAAAATATTGAAGGGGACACTATGAGTGGAAAAAAATCGTAAGTGAGAGTATGACAATAATGAATCAAGGAAGCAGTAAAAATAAGTATTTCTGTAAAAATCAGTTAAGGAATTCACAAAATAAAAGTATGTAAAATATGAAAACATATACCCTAACACATGAGGAGGAGTCAACAGTGGGTTTGAACTTAAACAGCATTCAACTTAATATGGACTGAAAAGCCTATATATAATCCAGGGAGTCACCACAAACCCAAACCTCTAATACACATGCAAAAGATAAAGGGAAAGAAATCCAAGAATATCATTAAAGAAAACGAGCAAACCATGAGAGAGAGAGCAAGAGAAGAAAGGATCAGAGAAAAACTACACAAAAAACTATGAAACAAGTAACAAAACATCAATAAATACATGTCTAATGATAATTAGTTTGAATGTAAATGGACTAAATGCTCCAAGCAAAAGAGCATGACAGAGTTTGTATATATATATAAAAGATTTCACACCTAAAGACACCTGGAAATGGAAATTAAGAGATGGAGAAACATTAATCATGCAAGTGGATGTCAAAAGAAGTCAGAGTAGCAATCCTTATATCAGACAAAATAGACTTTTTTAACATTGAAATTGAATTAGCCAACATAGAGTACACCAGTAATTTCAAATGTAGCGTTCCACAATTCATCAGTTGTGTACAACACCCAGTGTTCATCACATCGCATGCATTCCTTAATGCCCATCACACAGTTACTCCATCTCCCCACCCACCTTTCCTCCAGCAACCCTCAGTTTGTTTCCAATAGTTGGGAACCTGTCATGGATTTTCTTCCTCTCTGGTTTCTTCGCATTCATTTTCCCTCCCTTCCCCTATGATCCTCTGTGCTGTTCCTTCTATTCCACATATGAGTAAAACCATATAATAATTGTTTTTCTCTGACTGACTTATTTTGCTCAGCATAATACCCTCCAGTGCCTTCCACATCGATATGCTAAATATTGATCCTTTCTGATGGCTGAGTCATATTCCATTGTATATGTATATACCATGTTTTCTTTATCCATTTATCTGTCGATGGATGTCTTGGTTCCTTCCACGGTTTGGCTATTGTGGACAATGTCGCTAAAAACATTCGGGGTGCAGTTGCCCCTTCAGATCACTACATTTGTCCTTTGGGGTAAATAAAATTGCTGGGTTGTAAGGGAGCTCTCTTTTAAGTTCTTGAGGAACCTCCATATTGTTTTCCAAAGTGGCTGTACCAGTTTTCATTCCCACTTAGAAGTGTAAGAGAGTTCCCCTTTCTCCTCACCAACATTTGTTATTTCTTCGCTTGTTAACTTTTGCAATTCTGACTGGTATGAAGTGGTATCTCATTGTCATTTGGATTTCTTTTTCCCCATGCCAAGTGATGTTGAGCAGTTTGTCATATGTCTGTTGGCCATTTGTGTGTCTTCTTTGGAGAAATATCTGTTCATATCTTCTGCCCATTTCTTGACTCGCTTATTTGTTTTTTGGGTGTTGAGTTTGGGTGTTGAAAGGTAGTAAAGCGTACGGCACTTTCATGATGCTTCCACACCCACTTTTGGAAATGCTTCTCTCTCCAGGATACCTGAAGATGTTAGTGGAGAGTTGCCGTATACGCAGACTTGCTTTTCCCAGGTGAGTGCATGGCACATTCCTTATTCACTCACGCGCGCGCGCGCGCACACACACACACACACACACAGAGTTGAACATGTTTCTGTCTCGTCAGGAAAGGAGGTGTTCGTTGAGAGACGGTTTCTCGCCAATGCTTTTGGGTGCTTGCCCTTTTCCCCCCGGAGAGTGAAGTGTATGCGCTTTTTCCGTAGGCTTCCTTACACACCCTTGAGAAGCCTTCCCTCAGCCAGAAACAAGCCGTGAGTTGAAAGAGGCGTTCCACACAGACCTCCTTCTCAGAGCGAAGCCTGTCACACTTTTCCTTGGGCCTCCACACGCACTTTAGAAAAACTTCCTCCGGGAAGCTGTGAGTTGAACGACGGGTTTCCTACAGCGGTTTTCCGTGGGGGTAAGGATATATGGCACTTGGCCTTAGGCTTCCACGCACACATTGGAAAGGCTTCTCTCTTCGTGAAACAAGATGTGCGCTGAACGTTGCGTTCTGCGCAGGCTTGGTTTTCACACATCAGCCCATGGTACTTTCCCTAGGCTTCCACACGCGCAGTGAGTATCCCTTCCCTAAACCTGAACCAAGACGCGGGGGAAAGCTGCCTTCTACACCACCTTCTTTTCCGAGTTTCGTATAGAACCCTTGCGTTGTGCTTCCACATCCACTTTTGTCACTGCTTCGATATATCCTCCGGAGAGGGGTTCGCTTGAAAGACGGTCTCCCTCCGTCACGCTTTCAAGGAGTTAAGGATAGGGCACTCTCCTTATGCCTGCACACGTCCACTTGCAATCTCGACTGACTTCATGACCCCGTCCAATGCTACGCTGAAAGTCCCATTGCGCGCGGCCTTGTTTCTAAGAGATGAGGACAGGGCACGGCACGTTCCTTGTGCTTCCACCACGACTATATAAAAGGCTCCCGTCTCCAAGGCAAAGGATGTCAGGTGCAAGACGGCTTCGCAGAAGCGAGGTTGCCTCTTAGAGGGCGGTCTACGGCGCTCTGCTGACGCTTCCACGCCTACATATGCAAACGCTTCTGGGCTCACGAAAGAAGACGTCCGTTGAAAGCTGCCTTGTACCCCGACGCGTTTCTCGGAGTTAGGTCCAGGGAACGGTCCCTGTGCGATCACACGCATCCTTGAGATGGCTCAGCTCTTTTCGATCGTCAGGGAGGACGTTTCTCGGAGTTAGGTCCAGGGAAAGGTAGTAAAGCGTACGGCACTTTCATGATGCTTCCACACCCACTTTTGGAAATGCTTCTCTCTCCAGGATACCTGAAGATGCTAGTGGCGAGTCGCCGTAGACGCAGACTTGCTTTTCCCAGGTCAGTACATGGCACTCTCCTTATTCACTCACGCACGCGCGCGCGCGCGTGCCCTCACACACACACACACACACACACACACACACACACAGAGTTGAACATGTTTCTGTCTCGTCAGGAAAGAAGGTGATCGTTGAGAGACGGTTTCTCGCCGATGCTTTTGGGTTCTTGCTTTTTTCCCCCCGGAGAGAGAAGTGTAGCCGCTTTTTCCCTAGGCTTCCGTACACACCCTTGAGAAGCCTTCCGTCAGCCAGAAACAAGCCATGAGTTGAAAGAGGCGTTCCACGCAGACCTCCTTCTCAGAGCGAAGCCTGTCACACTTTTCCTTGTGAAGTAAACTAGAGAGATACAAATACTTTCTCAATGATTGCTTTAACAAAAAAGGACTAAATATCCCAATCAGAAAACATAGACTGTAAAGAGGAAGCAAGACCCATCTCTATGCTGCCTAGCAGAGAATCACTTCAGACCTAAAAATAAAAGCAGATTGGAAGTAATGGGACACAAAACCATTTATCATGCAAATGGAAGTGAAAAGAAAGTTGGAGTCGTAATATTTTTATGAGACAAAATAAACTGAATTGTGGGGAAGATGGCAGAGTAGAAGGACCCTAAACTCACCTCATCCCACAGATACAACTAGGTAACACTCACACCAGAGTCACCCAGAAATGGACCTTCAGGTTTCCCCACAAAACTATACAACTAAATGGAGAGAGGGAATCACATCAAAGATGGTAGGAAGGACAAGGACTCTGTAGGAATCTAAAGCCCATATTTCTGACCACCAGAGGGAGGGAACCACAGTCACAGAGGGGCCAGAAACAAACTACTACACCGGGGAGCCTCTAAAGCGTAGAGACATCCTCATAGCTTATGGCTTTGAAAATCAGAAGGGATGACATTTGTGAGCGTATACAACCAGCAGACTTAAAGCTTGGAACTTTTAAAAATCAGCTGTCTCAGCTCTGAGAGAGCACAGAAGGTGATAGGAAGCTGAGATCTGTCCTTAAAGATTAAGCAGAGCAAAGAGTGTGGAGAAGCTTGGGTGAAGCAGGTTGAAAGGTGCTTGAGGATTAAACAAGGGAGACATAGTTCCTGAACTCAGAGTTTGCTAAGGGACTTGTCCAGGAACAAAGGAGCTGGCAGGTGCCATTTCCCTCTACGGCCCCTCATTATAAACACACACCTACCTGCAAGACCAAGCACAATCTAGCAATCACTAACTTGCATAAACCATGGCCCATCCCCACCCCTACCAGACCTGCTTCAGTCCCAGTGCTGTGGATACCCTCCCTGATAAGACCCACACAATCCTTGACAACAATATGTCTCCCCATCACCCACAGAACACGCATGCATCTTGTTAAAACAGCACACCCCATGTGTTGTGCACAATGACACAGTCCAGATCCAGTCTCTGTTGTTGCTATGCATTACCTTCAGAGGAGGACCAGCATCACCAAGTGAAAAATGTATGTTCTGCCCCGTATTTTCAAGAACAAGCAATATATCTGACCTTCCTAACAGAGAGATATTCTCTGAGAAGTAGGCCAAATGAGCAGACAGAGGACTATGTCCTAAACGAAAGAAGAGGACAAAGCCACAGCAAGAGACCTAAACAAAATGGATATAAGGAACATGCCTGACAGAAAATTTAAGATAACAATTATAAAGATACTCACTGGGGAAATGAAAAGAGGGAGGACATCAGAAGGGGGAACATCATTGAGACTCTTAACAAAGAGATATGAAAGAAATAATCAGAGATGTGGAACACAAGAAATGAAATGAAGAATATACTAGATAGAATAATTAGCAGGATGGACGAAGCAGAGGAACAAATTAATGAACTAGAAGACAGTAATGGAAAGTAATCAAGCGGAACAAATGAGAGGAAAAAGAAGTATGCAAAAATGAGAAGAGACATAGGGAATTCAGTGACTCCATCCAGTGTAACAACACCCACATGAGAGGGATCCCAGAAGGTGAAAAGGGGGAAAAGGGGGCAGAAAATCTATTTGACCAAAGAAGAGCTGAAAACAACCTAATCTGGTGAAGGAAACCTATACAAATCCATAAGGCATAGAGATCCCCTCCCACAAAATCAACCTAAGGAGGTCCACATCAAGATACATAGTAATCCAAATGGGAAAAGGTAGTGATAAAGAAAAAACATTTAAAGCAGCAAGATAAAAGAAGACAGTTAACATGCAAGGGAAAGCCCATAAATCTATCAGCTGAGTTTTCAGCAGAAACTATGCAGGACAGAAGAAAGTGGCGTTAAATATTCAAAGTGCTGAATGAGAAAAATCTGCAGCAAGGAATAATTTATCCAGCAAGCCTATCCTTCAGAAAAGAAGGGGAGAAAAAGAGTTTCTTAGCCACACAAACTAAAAGAGTTCATGACCACTAAATTAACTACAAAAAATATTGAAGGGGACACTATGAGTGGAAAAAAATCGTAAGTGAGAGTATGACAATAATGAATCAAGGAAGCAGTAAAAATAAGTATTTCTGTAAAAATCAGTTAAGGGATTCACAAAATAAAAGTATGTAAAATATGAAAACATATACCCTAACACATGAGGAGGAGTCAACAGTGGGTTTGAACTTAAACAGCATTCAACTTAATATAGACTGAAAAGGCTATATATAATCCAGGGGGTCACCACAAACCCAAACCTCTAATACACATGCAAAAGATAAAGGGAAAGAAATCCAAGAATATCATTAAAGAAAACGAGCAAACCATGAGAGAGAGAGCAAGAGAAGAAAGGATCAGAGAAAAACTACACAAAAAACTATGAAACAAGTAACAAAAGATCAATAAATACATGTCTAATGATAATTAGTTTGAATGTAAATGGACTAAATGCTCCAAGCAAAAGAGCATGACAGAGTTTGTATATATATATAAAAGATTTCACACCTAAAGACACCTACAGATGGAAATTAAGAGGTGGAGAAACATTAATCATGCAAGTGGATGTTAAAAGAAGTCAGAGTAGCAATCCTTATATCAGACAAAATAGACTTTTTTAACATTGAAATTGAATTAGCCAACAGAGAGTACACCAGTAGTTTCAAATGTAGCGTTCCACAATTCATCAGTTGTGTATAACACCCAGTGTTCATCACATCGCATGCATTCCTTAATGCCCATCACACAGTTACTCCATCTCCCCACCCACCTTTCCTCCAGCAACCCTCAGTTTGTTTCCAATAGTTAGGAACCTGTCATGGATTTTCTTCCTCTCTGGTTTCTCCGCATTCATTTTCCCTCCCTTCCCCTATGATCCTCTGTGCTGTTCCTTCTATTCCACATATGAGTAAAACCATATAATAATTGTTTTTCTCTGACTGACTTATTTTGCTCAGCATAATACCCTCCAGTGCCTTCCACATCGATATGCTAAATATTGATCCTTTCTGATGGCTGAGTCATATTCCATTGTATATGTATTTACCATGTTTTCTTTATCCATTTATCTGTCGATGGATGTCTTGGTTCCTTCCACGGTTTGGCTATTGTGGACAATGTCGCTATAAACATTCGGGGTGCAGTTGCCCCTTCAGATCACTACATTTGTAGCTTTGGGGTAAATAAAATTGCTGGGTTGTAATGGAGCTCTCTTTTAAGTTCTTGAGGAACCTCCATATTGTTTTCCAAAGTGGCTGTACCAGTTTTCATTCCCACTTAGAAGTGTAAGAGAGTTCCCCTTTCTCCTCACCAACATTTGTTATTTCTTCGCTTGTTAACTTTTGCAATTCTGACTGGTGTGAAGTGGTATCTCATTGTCATTTGGATTTCTTTTTCCCCTTGCCAAGTGCTGTTGAGCAGTTTCTCATATGTCTGTTGGCCCTTTGTGTGTCTTCTTTGGAGAAATACCTGTTCATATCTTCTGCCCATTTCTTGACTCGCTTATTTGTTTTTTGGGTGTTGAGTTTGGGTGTTGAACGGTAGTAAAGCGTACGGCACTTTCATGATGCTTCCACACCCACTTTTGGAAATGCTTCTCTCTCAAGGATACCTGAAGATGTTAGTGGAGAGTTGCCGTATACGCAGACTTGCTTTTCCCAGGTGAGTGCATGGCACATTCCTTATTCACTCACGCGCGCGCGCGCGCACACACACACACACACACACAGAGAGAGTTGAACATGTTTCTGTCTCGTCAGGAAAGGAGGTGTTCGTTGAGAGACGGTTTCTCGCCAATGCTTTTGGGTGCTTGCCCTTTTCCCCCCGGAGAGTGAAGTGTATGCGCTTTTTGCCTAGGCTTCCGTACACACCCTTGAGAAGCCTTCCCTCAGCCAGAAACAAGCCGTGAGTTGAAAGAGGCGTTCCACACAGACCTCCTTCTCAGAGCGAAGCCTGTCACACTTTTCCTTGGGCCTCCACACGCACTTTAGAAAAACTTCCTCCGGGAAGCTGTGAGTTGAACGACGGGTTTCCTACAGCGGTTTTCCGTGGGGGTAAGGATATTTGGCACTTGGCCTTAGGCTTCCACGCACAGATTGGAAAGGCTTCTCTCTTCGTGAAACAAGATGTGCGCTGAACCTTGGGTTCTGCGCAGGCTTGGTTTTCACACATCAGCCCATGGTACTTTCCCTAGGCTTCCACACGCGCAGTGAGTATCCCTTCCCTAAACCTGAACCAAGACGCGGGGGAAAGCTGCCTTCTACACCACCTTCTTTTCCGAGTTTCGTATAGAACCCTTGCGTTGTGCTTCCACATCCACTTTTGTCACTGCTTCGATATATCCTCCGGAGAGGGGTTCGCTTGAAAGACGGTCTCCCTCCGTCACGCTTTCAAGGAGTTAAGGATAGGGCACTCTCCTTATGCCTGCACACGTCCACTTGCAATCTCGACTGACTTCATGACCCCGTCCATATGCTACGCTGAAAGTCCCATTGCGCGCGGCCTTGTTTCTAAGAGATGAGGACAGGGCACGGCACGTTCCTTGTGCTTCCACCACGACTATATAAAAGGCTCCCGTCTCCAAGGCAAAGGATGTCAGGTGCAAGACGGCTTCGCAAAAGCGAGGTTGCCTCTTAGAGGGCGGTCTACGGCGCTCTGCTGACGCTTCCACGCCTACATATGCAAACGCTTCTGGGCTCACGAAAGAAGACGTCCGTTGAAAGCTGCCTTGTACCCCGACGCGTTTCTCGGAGTTAGGTCCAGGGAACGGTCCCTGTGCGATCACACGCAGCCTTGAGATGGCTCAGCTCTTTTCGATCGTCAGGGAGGACGTTTCTCGGAGTTAGGTCCAGGGAAAGGTAGTAAAGCGTACGGCACTTTCATGATGCTTCCACACCCACTTTTGGAAATGCTTCTCTCTCCAGGATACCTGAAGATGCTAGTGGCGAGTCGCCGTAGACGCAGACTTGCTTTTCCCAGGTCAGTACATGGCACTCTCCTTATTCACTCACGCACGCGCGCGCGCGCGTGCCCTCACACACACACACACACACACACACACACACACACACACACACACACAGAGTTGAACATGTTTCTGTCTCGTCAGGAAAGAAGGTGATCGTTGAGAGACGGTTTCTCGCCGATGCTTTTGGGTTCTTGCTTTTTTCCCCCCGGAGAGAGAAGTGTAGCCGCTTTTTCCCTAGGCTTCCGTACACACCCTTGAGAAGCCTTCCGTCAGCCAGAAACAAGCCATGAGTTGAAAGAGGCGTTCCACGCAGACCTCCTTCTCAGAGCGAAGCCTGTCACACTTTTCCTTGTGAAGTAAACTAGAGAGATACAAATACTTTCTCAATGATTGCTTTAACAAAAAAGGACTAAATATCCCAATCAGAAAACATAGACTGTAAAGAGGAAGCAAGACCCATCTCTATGCTGCCTACCAGAGAATCACTTCAGACCTAAAAATAAAAGCAGATTGGAAGTAATGGGACACAAAACCATTTATCATGCAAATGGAAGTGAAAAGAAAGTTGGAGTCGTAATATGTTTATGAGACAAAATAAACTGAATTGTGGGGAAGATGGCAGAGTAGAAGGACCCTAAACTCACCTCATCCCACAGATACAACTAGGTAACACTCACACCAGAGTCACCCAGAAATGGACCTTCAGGTTTCCCCACAAAACTATACAACTAAATGGAGAGAGGGAATCACATCAAAGATGGTAGGAAGGACAAGGACTCTGTAGGAATCTAAAGCCCATATTTCTGACCACCAGAGGGAGGGAACCACAGTCACAGAGGGGCCAGAAACAAACTACTACACCGGGGAGCCTCTAAAGCGTAGAGACATCCTCATAGCTTATGGCTTTGAAAATCAGAAGGGATGACATTTGTGAGCGTATACAACCAGCAGACTTAAAGCTTGGAACTTTTAAAAATCAGCTGTCTCAGCTCTGAGAGAGCACAGAAGGTGATAGGAAGCTGAGATCTGTCCTTAAAGATTAAGCAGAGCAAAGAGTGTGGAAAAGCTTGGGTGAAGCAGGATGAAAGGTGCTTGAGGATTAAACAAGGGAGACATAGTTCCTCAACTCAGAGTTTGCTAAGGGACTTGTCCAGGAACAAAGGAGCTGGCAGGTGCCATTTCCCTCTACGGCCCCTCATTATAAACACACACCTACCTGCAAGACCAAGCACAATCTAGCAATCACTAACTTGCATAAACCATGGCCCATCCCCACCCCTACAAGACCTGCTTCAGTCCCAGTGCTGTGGATACCCTCCCTGATAAGACCCACACAATCCTTGACAACAATATGTCTCCCCATCACCCACAGAACACGCATGCATCTTGTTAAAACAGCACACCCCATGTGTTGTGCACAATGACACAGTCCAGATCCAGTCTCTGTTGTTGCTATGCATTACCTTCAGAGGAGAACCAGCATCACCAAGTGAAAAATGTATGTTCTGCCCCGTATTTTCAAGAACAAGCAATATATCTGACCTTCCTAACAGAGAGATATTCTCTGAGAAGTAGGCCAAATGAGCAGACAGAGGACTATGTCCTAAACGAAAGAAGAGGACAAAGCCACAGCAAGAGACCTAAACAAAATGGATATAAGGAACATGCCTGACAGAAAATTTAAGATAACAATTATAAAGATACTCACTGGGGAAATGAAAAGAGGGAGGACATCAGAAGGGGGAACATCATTGAGACTCTTAACAAAGAGATATGAAAGAAATAATCAGAGATGTGGAACACAAGAAATGAAATGAAGAATATACTAGATAGAATAATTAGCAGGATGGACGAAGCAGAGGAACAAATTAATGAACTAGAAGACAGTAATGGAAAGTAATCAAGCGGAACAAATGAGAGGAAAAAGAAGTATGCAAAAATGAGAAGAGACATAGGGAATTCAGTGACTCCATCCAGTGTAACAACACCCACATGAGAGGGATCCCAGAAGGTGAAAAGGGGGAAAAGGGGGCAGAAAATCTATTTGACCAAAGAAGAGCTGAAAACTTAACCTAATCTGGTGAAGGAAACCTATACAAATCCATAAGGCATAGAGATCCCCTCCCACAAAATCAACCTAAGGAGGTCCACATCAAGATACATAGTAATCCAAATGGGAAAAGGTAGTGATAAAGAAAAAACATTTAAAGCAGCAAGATAAAAGAAGACAGTTAACATGCAAGGGAAAGCCCATAAATCTATCAGCTGAGTTTTCAGCAGAAACTATGCAGGACAGAAGAAAGTGGCGTTAAATATTCAAAGTGCTGAATGAGAAAAATCTGCAGCAAGGAATAATTTATCCAGCAAGCCTATCCTTCAGAAAAGAAGGGGAGAAAAAGAGTTTCTTAGCCACACAAACTAAAAGAGTTCATGACCACTAAATTAACTACAAAAAATATTGAAGGGGACACTATGAGTGGAAAAAAATCGTAAGTGAGAGTATGACAATAATGAATCAAGGAAGCAGTAAAAATAAGTATTTCTGTAAAAATCAGTTAAGGGATTCACAAAATAAAAGTATGTAAAATATGAAAACATATACCCTAACACATGAGGAGGAGTCAACAGTGGGTTTGAACTTAAAGAGCATTCAACTTAATATAGACTGAAAAGGCTATATATAATCCAGGGGGTCACCACAAACCCAAACCTCTAATACACATGCAAAAGATAAAGGGAAAGAAATCCAAGAATATCATTAAAGAAAACGAGCAAACCATGAGAGAGAGAGCAAGAGAAGAAAGGATCAGAGAAAAACTACACAAAAAACTATGAAACAACTAACAAAACATCGATAAATACATGTCTAATGATAATTAGTTTGAATGTAAATGGACTAAATGCTCCAAGCAAAAGAGCATGACAGAGTTTGTATATATATATAAAAGATTTCACACCTAAAGACACCTGCAGATGGAAATTAAGAGGTGGAGAAACATTAATCATGCAAGTGGATGTCAAAAGAAGTCAGAGTAGCAATCCTTATATCAGACAAAATAGACTTTTTTAACATTGAAATTGAATTAGCCAACATAGAGTACACCAGTAGTTTCAAATGTAGCGTTCCACAATTCATCAGTTGTGTATAACACCCAGTGTTCATCACATCACATGCATTCCTTAATGCCCATCACACAGTTACTCCATCTCCCCACCCACCTTTCCTCCAGCAACCCTCAGTTTGTTTCCAATAGTTAGGAACCTGTCATGGATTTTCTTCCTCTCTGGTTTCTTCGCATTCATTTTCCCTCCCTTCCCCTATGATCCTCTGTGCTGTTCCTTCTATTCCACATATGAGTAAAACCATATAATAATTGTTTTTCTCTGACTGACTTATTTTGCTCAGCATAATACCCTCCAGTGCCTTCCACATCGATATGCTAAATATTGATCCTTTCTGATGGCTCAGTCATATTCCATTGTATATGTATATACCATGTTTTCTTTATCCATTTATCTGTCGATGGATGTCTTGGTTCCTTCCACGGTTTGGCTATTGTGGACAATGTCGCTATAAACATTCGGGGTGCAGTTGCCCCTTCAGATCACTACATTTGTAGCTTTGGGGTAAATAAAATTGCTGGGGTGTAAGGGAGCTCTGTTTTAACTTCTTGAGGAACCTCCATATTGTTTTCCAAAGTGGCTGTACCAGTTTTCATTCCCACTTAGAAGTGTAAGAGAGTTCCCCTTTCTCCTCACCAACATTTGTTATTTCTTCGCTTGTTAATTTTTGCAATTCTGACTGGTGTGAAGTGGTATCTCATTGTCATTTGGATTTCTTTTTCCCCTTGCCAAGTGCTGTTGAGCAGTTTCTCATATGTCTGTTGGCCCTTTGTGTGTCTTCTTTGGAGAAATACCTGTTCATATCTTCTGCCCATTTCTTGACTCGCTTATTTGTTTTTTGGGTGTTGAGTTTGGGTGTTGAACGGTAGTAAAGCGTACGGCACTTTGATGATGCTTCCACACCCACTTTTGGAAATGCTTCTCTCTCAAGGATACCTGAAGATGTTAGTGGAGAGTTGCCGTATACGCAGACTTGCTTTTCCCAGGTGAGTGCATGGCACATTCCTTATTCACTCACGCACGCGCGCGCGCACACACACACACACACACACACAGAGAGTTGAACATGTTTCTGTCTCGTCAGGAAAGGAGGTGTTCGTTGAGAGACGGTTTCTCGCCAATGCTTTTGGGTGCTTGCCCTTTTCACCCCGGAGAGTGAAGTGTATGCGCTTTTTCCGTAGGCTTCAGTACACACCCTTGAGAAGCCTTCCGTCAGTCAGAAACAAGCCGTGAGTTGAAAGAGGCGTTCCACACAGACCTCCTTCTCAGAGCGAAGCCTGTCACACTTTTCCTTGGGCCTCCACACGCACTTTAGAAAAACTTCCTCCGGGAAGCTGTGAGTTGAACGACGGGTTTCCTACAGCGGTTTTCCGTGGGGGTAAGGATATATGGCACTTGGCCTTAGGCTTCCACGCACACATTGGAAACGGCTTCTCTCTTCGTGAAACAAGATGTGCGCTGAACGTTGCGTTCTGCGCAGGCTTGCTTTTCACACATCAGCCGATGGTACTTTCCCTAGGCTTCCACACGCGCAGTGAGTATCCCTTCCCTAAACCTGAACCAAGACGCGGGGGAAAGCTGCTTTCTACACCACCTTCTTTTCCGAGTTTCGTATAGAACCCTTGCGTTGTGCTTCCACATCCACTTTTGTCACTGCTTCGATATATCCTCCGGAGAGGGGTTCGCTTGAAAGACGGTCTCCCTCCGTCACATTTTCAAGGAGTTAAGGATAGGGCACTCTCCTTATGCTTGCACACGTCCACTTGCAATCTCGACTGACTTCATGACCCCGTCCATATGCTACGCTGAAAGTCCCATTGCGCGCGGCCTTGTTTCTAAGAGATGAGGACAGGGCACGGCACGTTCCTTGTGCTTCCACCACGACTATATAAAAGGCTCCCGTCTCCAAGGCAAAGGATGTCAGGTGCAAGACGGCTTCGCAAAAGCGAGGTTGCCTCTTAGAGGGCGGTCTACGGCGCTCTGCTGACGCTTCCACGCCTACATATGCAAACGCTTCTGGGCTCACGAAAGAAGACGTCCGTTGAAAGCTGCCTTGTACCCCGACGCGTTTCTCGGAGTTAGGTCCAGGGAACGGTCCCTGTGCGATCACACGCAGCCTTGAGATGGCTCAGCTCTTTTCGATCGTCAGGGAGGACGTTTCTCGGAGTTAGGTCCAGGGAAAGGTAGTAAAGCGTACGGCACTTTCATGATGCTTCCACACCCACTTTTGGAAATGCTTCTCTCTCCAGGATACCTGAAGATGCTAGTGGCGAGTCGCCGTAGACGCAGACTTGCTTTTCCCAGGTCAGTACATGGCACTCTCCTTATTCACTCACGCACGCGCGCGCGCGCGTGCCCTCACACACACACACACACACACACACACACACACAGAGTTGAACATGTTTCTGTCTCGTCAGGAAAGAAGGTGATCGTTGAGAGACAGTTTCTCGCCGATGCTTTTGGTTTCTTGCTTTTTTCCCCCCGGAGAGAGAAGTGTAGCCGCTTTTTCCCTAGGCTTCCGTACACACTCTTGAGAAGCCTTCCGTCAGCCAGAAACAAGCCATGAGTTGAAAGAGGCGTTCCACGCAGACCTCCTTCTCAGAGCGAAGCCTGTCACACTTTTCCTTGTGAAGTCAACTAGAGAGATACAAATACTTTCTCAATGATTGCTTTAACAAAAAAGGACTAAATATCCCAATCAGAAAACATAGACTGTAAAGAGGAAGCAAGACCCATCTCTATGCTGCCTAGCAGAGAATCACTTCAGACCTAAAAATAAAAGCAGATTGGAAGTAATGGGACACAAAACCATTTATCATGCAAATGGAAGTGAAAAGAAAGTTGGAGTCGTAATATTTTTATGAGACAAAATAAACTGAATTGTGGGGAAGATAGCAGAGTAGAAGGACCCTAAACTCACCTCATCCCACAGATACAACTAGGTAACACTCACACCAGAGTCACCCAGAAATGGACCTTCAGATTTCCCCTCAAAACTCTACAACTAAATGGAGAGAGGGAATCACGTCAAAGATGATAGGAAGGACAAGGACTCTGTAGGAATCTAAAGCCCATATTTCTGACCACCAGAGGGAGGGAACCACAGTCACAGAGGGGCCAGAAACAAACTACTACACCGGGGAGCCTCTAAAGCGTAGAGACATCCTCATAGCTTATGGCTTTGAAAATCAGAAGGGATGACATTTGTGAGCGTATACAACCAGCAGACTTAAAGCTTGGAACTTTTAAAAATCAGCTGTCTCAGCTCTGAGAGAGCACAGAAGGTGATAGGAAGCTGAGATCTGTCCTTAAAGATTAAGGAGAGCAAAGAGTGTGGAGAAGCTTGGGTGAAGCAGGTTGAAAGGTGCTTGAGGATTAAACAAGGGAGACATAGTTCCTGAACTCAGAGTTTGCTAAGGGACTTGTCCAGGAACAAAGGGGCTGGCAGGTGCCATTTCCCTCTACGGCCCCTCATTATAAACACACACCTACCTGCAAGACCAAGCACAATCTAGCAATCACTAACTTGCATAAACCATGGCCCATCCCCACACCTACCACACCTGCTTCAGTCCCAGTGCTGTGGATACACTCCCTGATAAGACCCACACAATCCTTGACAACAATATGTCTCCCCATCACCCACAGAACACGCATGCATCTTGTTAAAACAGCACACCCCATGTGTTGTGCACAATGACACAGTCCAGATCCAGTCTCTGTTGTTGCTATGCATTACCTTCAGAGGAGAACCAGCATCACCAAGTGAAAAATGTATGTTCTGCCCCGTATTTTCAAGAACAAGCAATATATCTGACCTTCCTAACAGAGAGATATTCTCTGAGAAGTAGGCCAAATGAGCAGACAGAGGACTATGTCCTAAACGAAAGAAGAGGACAAAGCCACAGCAAGAGACCTAAACAAAATGGATATAAGGAACATGCCTGACAGAAAATTTAAGATAACAATTATAAAGATACTCACTGGGGAAATGAAAAGAGGGAGGACATCAGAAGGGGGAACATCATTGAGACTCTTAACAAAGAGATATGAAAGAAATAATCAGAGATGTGGAACACAACAAATGGAATGAAGAATATACTAGATAGAATAATTAGCAGGATGGACGAAGCAGAGGAACAAATTAATGAACTAGAAGACAGTAATGGAAAGTAATCAAGCGGAACAAATGAGAGGAAAAAGAAGTATGCAAAAATGAGAAGAGACTTAGGGAATTCAGTGACTCCATCCAGTGTAACAACACCCACATGAGAGGGATCCCAGAAGGTGAAAAGGGGGAAAAGGGGGCAGAAAATCTATTTGACCAAAGAAGAGCTGAAAACTTAACCTAATCTGGTGAAGGAAACCTATACAAATCCATAAGGCATAGAGATCCCCTCCCACAAAATCAACCTAAGGAGGTCCACATCAAGATACATAGTAATCCAAATGGGAAAAGGTAGTGATAAAGAAAAAACATTTAAAGCAGCAAGATAAAAGAAGACAGGTAACATGCAAGGGAAAGCCCATAAAGCTATCAGCTGAGTTTTCAGCAGAAACTATGCAGGACAGAAGAAAGTGGCGTTAAATATTCAAAGTGCTGAATGAGAAAAATCTGCAGCAAGGAATAATTTATCCAGCAAGCCTATCCTTCAGAAAAGAAGGGGAGAAAAAGAGTTTCTTAGCCACACAAACTAAAAGAGTTCATGACCACTAAATTAACTACAAAAAATATTGAAGGGGACACTATGAGTGGAAAAAAATCGTAAGTGAGAGTATGACAATAATGAATCAAGGAAGCAGTAAAAATAAGTATTTCTGTAAAAATCAGTTAAGGGATTCACAAAATAAAAGTATGTAAAATATGAAAACATATACCCTAACACATGAGGAGGAGTCAACAGTGGGTTTGAACTTAAACAACATTCAACTTAATATAGACTGAAAAGGCTATATATAATCCAGGGGGTCACCACAAACCCAAACCTCTAATACACATGCAAAAGATAAAGGGAAAGAAATCCAAGAATATCATTAAAGAAAACGAGCAAACCATGAGAGAGAGAGCAAGAGAAGAAAGGATCAGAGAAAAACTACACAAAAAACTATGAAACAAGTAACAAAAGATCAATAAATACATGTCTAATGATAATTAGTTTGAATGTAAATGGACTAAATGCTCCAAGCAAAAGAGCATGACAGAGTTTGTATATATATATAAAAGATTTCACACCTAAAGACACCTGCAGATGGAAATTAAGAGATGGAGAAACATTAATCATGCAAGTGGATGTCAAGAGAAGTCAGAGTAGCAATCCTTATATCAGACAAAATAGACTTTTTTAACATTGAAATTGAATTAGCCAACATAGAGTACACCAGTAATTTCAAATATAGCGTTCCACAATTCATCAGTTGTGTATAACACCCAGTGTTCACCACATCACATGCATTCGTTAATGCCCATCACACAGTTACTCCATCTCCCCACCCACCTTTCCTCCAGCAACCCTCAGTTTGTTTCCAATAGCTGGGAACCTGTCATGGATTTTCTTCCTCTCTGGTTTCTTCGCATTCATTTTCCCTCCCTTCCCCTATGATCCTCTGTGCTGTTCCTTCTATTCCACATATGAGTAAAACCATATAATAATTGTTTTTCTCTGACTGACTTATTTTGCTCAGCATAATACCGTCCAGTGCCTTCCACATCGATATGCTAAATATTGATCCTTTCTGATGGCTGAGTCATATTCCATTGTATATGTATATACCATGTTTTCTTTATCCATTTATCTGTCGATGGATGTCTTGGTTCCTTCCACGGTTTGGCTATTGTGGACAATGTCGCTATAAACATTCGGGGTGCAGTTGCCCCTTCAGATCACTACATTTGTAGCTTTGGGGTAAATAAAATTGCTGGGTTGTAAGGGAGCTCTCTTTTAAGTTCTTGAGGAACCTCCATATTGTTTTCCAAAGTGGCTGTACCAGTTTTCATTCCCACTTAGAAGTGTAAGAGAGTTCCCCTTTCTCCTCACCAACATTTGTTATTTCTTCGCTTGTTAATTTTTGCAATTCTGACTGGTGTGAAGTGGTATCTCATTGTCATTTGGATTTCTTTTTCCCCATGCCAAGTGATGTTGAGCAGTTTGTCATATGTCTGTTGGCCATTTGTGTGTCTTCTTTGGAGAAATATCTGTTCATATCTTCTGCCCATTTCTTGACTCGCTTATTTGTTTTTTGGGTGTTGACTTTGGGTGTTGAACGGTAGTAAAGCGTACGGCACTTTCATGATGCTTCCACACCCACTTTTGGAAATGCTTCTCTCTCAAGGATACCTGAAGATGTGAGTGGAGAGTTGCCGTATACGCAGACTTGCTTTTCCCAGGTGAGTGCATGGCACATTCCTTATTCACTCACGCGCGCGCGCGCGCGCACACACACACACACACACACACACACACACACACAGAGTTGAACATGTTTCTGTCTCGTCAGGAAAGGAGGTGTTCGTTGAGAGACGGTTTCTCGCCAATGCTTTTGGGTGCTTGCCCTTTTCCCCCCGGAGAGTGAAGTGTATGCGCTTTTTGCCTAGGCTTCCGTACACACCCTTGAGAAGCCTTCCCTCAGCCAGAAACAAGCCGTGAGTTGAAAGAGGCGTTCCACACAGACCTCCTTCTCAGAGCGAAGCCTGTCACACTTTTCCTTGGGCCTCCACACGCACTTTAGAAAAACTTCCTCCGGGAAGCTGTGAGTTGAACGACGGGTTTCCTACAGCGGTTTTCCGTGGGGGTAAGGATATTTGGCACTTGGCCTTAGGCTTCCACGCACAGATTGGAAAGGCTTCTCTCTTCGTGAAACAAGATGTGCGCTGAACCTTGCGTTCTGCGCAGGCTTGGTTTTCACACATCAGCCCATGGTACTTTCCCTAGGCTTCCACACGCGCAGTGAGTATCCCTTCCCTAAACCTGAACCAAGACGCGGGGGAAAGCTGCCTTCTACACCACCTTCTTTTCCGAGTTTCGTATAGAACCCTTGCGTTGTGCTTCCACATCCACTTTTGTCACTGCTTCGATATATCCTCCGGAGAGGGGTTCGCTTGAAAGACGGTCTCCCTCCGTCACGCTTTCAAGGAGTTAAGGATAGGGCACTCTCCTTATGCCTGCACACGTCCACTTGCAATCTCGACTGACTTCATGACCCCGTCCATATGCTACGCTGAAAGTCCCATTGCGCGCGGCCTTGTTTCTAAGAGATGAGGACAGGGCACGGCACGTTCCTTGTGCTTCCACCACGACTATATAAAAGGCTCCCGTCTCCAAGGCAAAGGATTTCAGGTGCAAGACGGCTTCGCAAAAGCGAGGTTGCCTCTTAGAGGGCGGTCTACGGCGCTCTGCTGACGCTTCCACGCCTACATATGCAAACGCTTCTGGGCTCACGAAAGAAGACGTCCGTTGAAAGCTGCCTTGTACCCCGACGCGTTTTCCGGAGTTAGGTCCAGGGAACGGTCCCTGTGCGATCACACGCAGCCTTGAGATGGCTCAGCTCTTTTCGATCGTCAGGGAGGACGTTTCTCGGAGTTAGGTCCAGGGAAAGGTAGTAAAGCGTACGGCACTTTCATGATGCTTCCACACCCACTTTTGGAAATGCTTCTCTCTCCAGGATACCTGAAGATGCTAGTGGCGAGTCGCCGTAGACGCAGACTTGCTTTTCCCAGGTCAGTACATGGCACTCTCCTTATTCACTCACGCACGCGCGCGCGCGCGTGCCCTCACACACACACACACACACACACACACACACACAGAGTTGAACATGTTTCTGTCTCGTCAGGAAAGAAGGTGATCGTTGAGAGACGGTTTCTCGCCGATGCTTTTGGGTTCTTGCTTTTTTCCCCCCGGAGAGAGAAGTGTAGCCGCTTTTTCCCTAGGCTTCCGTACACACCCTTGAGAAGCCTTCCGTCAGCCAGAAACAAGCCATGAGTTGAAAGAGGCGTTCCACGCAGACCTCCTTCTCAGAGCGAAGCCTGTCACACTTTTCCTTGTGAAGTCAACTAGAGAGATACAAATACTTTCTCAATGATTGCTTTAACAAAAAAGGACTAAATATCCCAATCAGAAAACATAGACTGTAAAGAGGAAGCAAGACCCATCTCTATGCTGCCTACCAGAGAATCACTTCAGACCTAAAAATAAAAGCAGATTGGAAGTAATGGGACACAAAACCATTTATCATGCAAATGGAAGTGAAAAGAAAGTTGGAGTCGTAATATTTTTATGAGACAAAATAAACTGAATTGTGGGGAAGATGGCAGAGTAGAAGGACCCTAAACTCACCTCATCCCACAGATACAACTAGGTAACACTCACACCAGAGTCACCCAGAAATGGACCTTCAGGTTTCCCCACAAAACTATACAACTAAATGGAGAGAGGGAATCACATCAAAGATGGTAGGAAGGACAAGGACTCTGTAGGAATCTAAAGCCCATATTTCTGACCACCAGAGGGAGGGAACCACAGTCACAGAGGGGCCAGAAACAAACTACTACACCGGGGAGCCTCTAAAGCGTAGAGACATCCTCATAGCTTATGGCTTTGAAAATCAGAAGGGATGACATTTGTGAGCGTATACAACCAGCAGACTTAAAGCTTGGAACTTTTAAAAATCAGCTGTCTCAGCTCTGAGAGAGCACAGAAGGTGATAGGAAGCTGAGATCTGTCCTTAAAGATTAAGCAGAGCAAAGAGTGTGGAGAAGCTTGGGTGAAGCAGGTTGAAAGGTGCTTGAGGATTAAACAAGGGAGACATAGTTCCTGAACTCAGAGTTTGCTAAGGGACTTGTCCAGGAACAAAGGAGCTGGCAGGTGCCATTTCCCTCTACGGCCCCTCATTATAAACACACACCTACCTGCAAGACCAAGCACAATCTAGCAATCACTAACTTGCATAAACCATGGCCCATCCCCACACCTACCACACCTGCTTCAGTCCCAGTGCTGTGGATACCCTCCCTGATAAGACCCACACAATCCTTGACAACAATATGTCTCCCCATCACCCACAGAACACGCATGCATCTTGTTAAAACAGCACACCCCATGTGTTGTGCACAATGACACAGTCCAGATCCAGTCTCTGTTGTTGCTATGCATTACCTTCAGAGGAGAACCAGCATCACCAAGTGAAAAATGTATGTTCTGCCCCGTATTTTCAAGAACAAGCAATATATCTGACCTTCCTAACAGAGAGATATTCTCTGAGAAGTAGGCCAAATGAGCAGACAGAGGACTATGTCCTAAACGAAAGAAGAGGACAAGGCCACAGCAAGAGACCTAAACAAAATGGATATAAGGAACATGCCTGACAGAAAATTTAAGATAACAATTATAAAGATACTCACTGGGGAAATGAAAAGAGGGAGGACATCAGAAGGGGGAACATCATTGAGACTCTTAACAAAGAGATATGAAAGAAATAATCAGAGATGTGGAACACAAGAAATGAAATGAAGAATATACTAGATAGAATAATTAGCAGGATGGACGAAGCAGAGGAACAAATTAATGAACTAGAAGACAGTAATGGAAAGTAATCAAGCGGAAAAAATGAGAGGAAAAAGAAGTATGCAAAAATGAGAAGAGACTTAGGGAATTCAGTGACTCCATCCAGTGTAACAACACCCACATGAGAGGGATCCCAGAAGGTGAAAAGGGGGAAAAGGGGGCAGAAAATCTATTTGACCAAAGAAGAGCTGAAAACTTAACCTAATCTGGTGAAGGAAACCTATACAAATCCATAAGGCATAGAGATCCCCTCCCACAAAATCAACCTAAGGAGGTCCACATCAAGATACATAGTAATCAAAATGGGAAAAGGTAGTGATAAAGAAAAAACATTTAAAGCAGCAAGATAAAAGAAGACAGTTAACATGCAAGGGAAAGCCCATAAATCTATCAGCTGAGTTTTCAGCAGAAACTATGCAGGACAGAAGAAAGTGGCGTTAAATATTCAAAGTGCTGAAGGAGAAAAATCTGCAGCAAGGAATAATTTATCCAGCAAGCCTATCCTTCAGAAAAGAAGGGGAGAAAAAGAGTTTCTTAGCCACACAAACTAAAAGAGTTCATGACCACTAAATTAACTACAAAAAATATTGAAGGGGACACTATGAGTGGAAAAAAATCGTAAGTGAGAGTATGACAATAATGAATCAAGGAAGCAGTAAAAATAAGTATTTCTGTAAAAATCAGTTAAGGGATTCACAAAATAAAAGTATGTAAAATATGAAAACATATACCCTAACACATGAGGAGGAGTCAACAGTGGGTTTGAACTTAAACAGCATTCAACTTAATATAGACTGAAAAGGCTATATATAATCCAGGGGGTCACCACAAACCCAAACCTCTAATACACATGCAAAAGATAAAGGGAAAGAAATCCAAGAATATCATTAAAGAAAACGAGCAAACCATGAGAGAGAGAGCAAGAGAAGAAAGGATCAGAGAAAAACTACACAAAAAACTATGAAACAAGTAACAAAACATCAATAAATACATGTCTAATGATAATTAGTTTGAATGTAAATGGACTAAATGCTCCAAGCAACAGAGCATGACAGAGTTTGTATATATATATAAAAGATTTCACACCTAAAGACACCTGCAGATGGAAATTAAGAGATGGAGAAACATTAATCATGCAAGTGGATGTCAAAAGAACTCAGAGTAGCAATCCTTATATCAGACAAAATAGACTTTTTTAACATTGAAATTGAATTAGCCAACATAGAGTACACCAGTAGTTTCAAATGTAGCGTTCCACAATTCATCAGTTGTGTATAACACCCAGTGTTCATCACATCGCATGCATTCCTTAATGCCCATCACACAGTTACTCCATCTCCCCGACCACCTTTCCTCCAGCTACCCTCAGTTTGTTTCCAGTAGTTAGGAACCTGTCATGGATTTTCTTCCTCTCTGGTTTCTTCGCATTCATTTTCCCTCCCTTCCCCTATGATCCTCTGTGCTGTTCCTTCTATTCCACATATGAGTAAAACCATATAATAATTGTTTTTCTCTGACTGACTTATTTTGCTCAGCATAATACCCTCCAGTGCCTTCCACATCGATATGCTAAATATTGATCCTTTCTGATGGCTGAGTCACATTCCTTTGTATATGTATATACCATGTTTTCTTTATCCATTTATCTGTCAATGGATGTCTTGGTTCCTTCCACGGTTTGGCTATTGTGGACAATGTCGCTATAAACATTTGGGGTGCAGTTGCCCCTTCAGATCACTACATTTGTAGCTTTGGGGTAAATAAAATTGCTGGGGTGTAAGGGAGCTCTGTTTTAACTTCTTGAGGAACCTCCATATTGTTTTCCAAAGTGGCTGTACCAGTTTTCATTCCCACTTAGAAGTGTAAGAGAGTTCCCCTTTCTCCTCACCAACATTTGTTATTTCTTCGCTTGTTAATTTTTGCAATTCTGACTGGTGTGAAGTGGTATCTCATTGTCATTTGGATTTCTTTTTCCCCTTGCCAAGTGCTGTTGAGCAGTTTCTCATATGTCTGTTGGCCCTTTGTGTGTCTTCTTTGGAGAAATACCTGTTCATATCTTCTGCCCATTTCTTGACTCGCTTATTTGTTTTTTGGGTGTTGAGTTTGGGTGTTGAACGGTAGTAAAGCGTACGGCACTTTGATGATGCTTCCACACCCACTTTTGGAAATGCTTCTCTCTCAAGGATACCTGAAGATGTTAGTGGAGAGTTGCCGTATACGCAGACTTGCTTTTCCCAGGTGAGTGCATGGCACATTCCTTATTCACTCACGCGCGCGCGCGCGCACACACACACACACACACACACAGAGAGTTGAACATGTTTCTGTCTCGTCAGGAAAGGAGGTGTTCGTTGAGAGACGGTTTCTCGCCAATGCTTTTGGGTGCTTGCCCTTTTCCCCCCGGAGAGTGAAGTGTATGCGCTTTTTCCGTAGGCTTCAGTACACACCCTTGAGAAGCCTTCCGTCAGTCAGAAACAAGCCGTGAGTTGAAAGAGGCGTTCCACACAGACCTCCTTCTCAGAGCGAAGCCTGTCACACTTTTCCTTGGGCCTCCACACGCACTTTAGAAAAACTTCCTCCGGGAAGCTGTGAGTTGAACGACGGGTTTCCTACAGCGGTTTTCCGTGGGGGTAAGGATATATGGCACTTGGCCTTAGGCTTCCACGCACACATTGGAAACGGCTTCTCTCTTCGTGAAACAAGATGTGCGCTGAACGTTGCGTTCTGCGCAGGCTTGCTTTTCACACATCAGCCGATGGTACTTTCCCTAGGCTTCCACACGCGCAGTGAGTATCCCTTCCCTAAACCTGAACCAAGACGCGGGGGAAAGCTGCCTTCTACACCACCTTCTTTTCCGAGTTTCGTATAGAACCCTTGCGTTGTGCTTCCACATCCACTTTTGTCACTGCTTCGATATATCCTCCGGAGAGGGGTTCGCTTGAAAGACGGTCTCCCTCCGTCACGCTTTCAAGGAGTTAAGGATAGGGCACTCTCCTTATGCTTGCACACGTCCACTTGCAATCTCGACTGACTTCATGACCCCGTCCATATGCTACGCTGAAAGTCCCATTGCGCGCGGCCTTGTTTCTAAGAGATGAGGACAGGGCACGGCACGTTCCTTGTGCTTCCACCACGACTATATAAAAGGCTCCCGTCTCCAAGGCAAAGGATGTCAGGTGCAAGACGGCTTCGCAAAAGCGAGGTTGCCTCTTAGAGGGCGGTCTACGGCGCTCTGCTGACGCTTCCACGCCTACATATGCAAACGCTTCTGGGCTCACGAAAGAAGACGTCCGTTGAAAGCTGCCTTGTACCCCGACGCGTTTCTCGGAGTTAGGTCCAGGGAACGGTCCCTGTGCGATCACACGCAGCCTTGAGATGGCTCAGCTCTTTTCGATCGTCAGGGAGGACGTTTCTCGGAGTTAGGTCCAGGGAAAGGTAGTAAAGCGTACGGCACTTTCATATGCTTCCACACCCACTTTTGGAAATGCTTCTCTCTCCAGGATACCTGAAGATGCTAGTGGCGAGTCGCCGTAGACGCAGACTTGCTTTTCCCAGGTCAGTACATGGCACTCTCCTTATTCACTCACGCACGCGCGCGCGCGCGTGCCCTCACACACACACACACACACACACACACACACACACACACACAGAGTTGAACATGTTTCTGTCTCGTCAGGAAAGAAGGTGATCGTTGAGAGACGGTTTCTCGCCGATGCTTTTGGGTTCTTGCTTTTTTCCCCCTGGAGAGAGAAGTGTAGCCGCTTTTTCCCTAGGCTTCCGTACACACCCTTGAGAAGCCTTCCGTCAGCCAGAAACAAGCCATGAGTTGAAAGAGGCGTTCCACGCAGACCTCCTTCTCAGAGCGAAGCCTGTCACACTTTTCCTTGTGAAGTAAACTAGAGAGATACAAATACTTTCTCAATGATTGCTTTAACAAAAAAGGACTAAATATCCCAATCAGAAAACATAGACTGTAAAGAGGAAGCAAGACACATCTCTATGCTGCCTACCAGAGAATCACTTCAGACCTAAAAATAAAAGCAGATTGGAAGTAATGGGACACAAAACCATTTATCATGCAAATGGAAGTGAAAAGAAAGTTGGAGTCGTAATATTTTTATGAGACAAAATAAACTGAATTGTGGGGAAGATGGCAGAGTAGAAGGACCCTAAACTCACCTCATCCCACAGATACAACTAGGTAACACTCACACCAGAGTCACCCAGAAATGGACCTTCAGATTTCCCCACAAAACTATACAACTAAATGGAGAGAGGGAATCACATCAAAGATGGTAGGAAGGACAAGGACTCTGTAGGAATCTAAACCCCATATTTCTGACCACCAGAGGGAGGGAACCACAGTCACAGAGGGGCCAGAAACAAACTACTACACCGGGGAGCCTCTAAAGCGTAGAGACATCCTCATAGCTTATGGCTTTGAAAATCAGAAGGGATGACATTTGTGAGCGTATACAACCAGCAGACTTAAAGCTTGGAACTTTTAAAAATCAGCTGTCTCAGCTCTGAGAGAGCACAGAAGGTGATAGGAAGCTGAGATCTGTCCTTAAAGATTAAGAAGAGCAAAGAGTGTGGAGAAGCTTGGGTGAAGCAGGTTGAAAGGTGCTTGAGGATTAAACAAGGGAGACATAGTTCCTGAACTCAGAGTTTGCTAAGGGACTTGTCCAGGAACAAAGGAGCTGGCAGGTGCCATTTCCCTCTACGCCCCCTCATTATAAACACACAGCTACCTGCAAGACCAAGCACAATCTAGCAATCACTAACTTGCATAAACCATGGCCCATCCCCACACCTACCACACCTGCTTCAGTCCCAGTGCTGTGGATACCCTCCCTGATAAGACCCACACAATCCTTGACAACAATATGTCTCCCCATCACCCACAGAACACGCATGCATCTTGTTAAAACAGCACACCCCATGTGTTGTGCACAATGACACAGTCCAGATCCAGTCTCTGTTGTTGCTATGCATTACCTTCAGAGGAGAACCAGCATCACCAAGTGAAAAATGTATGTTCTGCCCCGTATTTTCAAGAACAAACAATATATCTGACCTTCCTAACAGAGAGATATTCTCTGAGAAGTAGGCCAAATGAGCAGACAGAGGACTATGTCCTAAACGAAAGAAGAGGACAAAGCCACAGCAAGAGACCTAAACAAAATGGATATAAGGAACATGCCTGACAGAAAATTTAAGATAACAATTATAAAGATACTCACTGGGGAAATGAAAAGAGGGAGGACATCAGAAGGGGGAACATCATTGAGACTCTTAACAAAGAGATATGAAAGAAATAATCAGAGATGTGGAACACAAGAAATGAAATGAAGAATATACTAGATAGAATAATTAGCAGGATGGACGAAGCAGAGGAACAAATTAATGAACTAGAAGACAGTAATGGAAAGTAATCAAGCGGAACAAATGAGAGGAAAAAGAAGTATGCAAAAATGAGAAGAGACTTAGGGAATTCAGTGACTCCATCCAGTGTAACAACACCCACATGAGAGGGATCCCAGAAGGTGAAAAGGGGGAAAAGGGGGCAGAAAATCTATTTGACCAAAGAAGAGCTGAAAACTTAACCTAATCTGGTGAAGGAAACCTATACAAATCCATAAGGCATAGAGATCCCCTCCCACAAAATCAACCTAAGGAGGTCCACATCAAGATACATAGTAATCAAAATGGGAAAAGGTAGTGATAAAGAAAAAACATGTAAAGCAGCAAGATAAAAGAAGACAGTTAACATGCAAGGGAAAGCCCATAAATCTATCAGCTGAGTTTTCAGCAGAAACTATGCAGGACAGAAGAAAGTGGCGTTAAATATTCAAAGTGCTGAAGGAGAAAAATCTGCAGCAAGGAATAATTTATCCAGCAAGCCTATCCTTCAGAAAAGAAGGGGAGAAAAAGAGTTTCTTAGCCACACAAACTAAAAGAGTTCATGAGCACTAAATTAACTACAAAAAATATTGAAGGGGACACTATGAGTGGAAAAAAATCGTAAGTGAGAGTATCACAATAATGAATCAAGGAAGCAGTAAAAATAAGTATTTCTGTAAAAATCAGTTAAGGAATTCACAAAATAAAAGTATGTAAAATATGAAAACATATACCCTAACACATGAGGAGGAGTCAACAGTGGGTTTGAACTTAAACAGCATTCAACTTAATATGGACTGAAAAGGCTATATATAATCCAGGGGGTCACCACAAACCCAAACCTCTAATACACATGCAAAAGATAAAGGGAAAGAAATCCAAGAATATCATTAAAGAAAACGAGCAAACCATGAGAGAGAGAGCAAGAGAAGAAAGGATCAGAGAAAAACTACACAAAAAACTATGAAACAAGTAACAAAACATCAATAAATACATGTCTAATGATAATTAGTTTGAATGTAAATGGACTAAATGCTCCAAGCAAAAGAGCATGACAGAGTTTGTATATATATATAAAAGATTTCACACCTAAAGACACCTGCAGATGGAAATTAAGAGATGGAGAAACATTAATCATGCAAGTGGATGTCAAAAGAAGTCAGAGTAGCAATCCTTATATCAGACAAAATAGACTTTTTTAACATTGAAATTGAATTAGCCAACATAGAGTACACCAGTAATTTCAAATGTAGCGTTCCACAATTCATCAGTTGTGTATAACACCCAGTGTTCATCACATCACATGCATTCCTTAATGCCCATCACACAGTTACTCCATCTCCCCACCCACCTTTCCTCCAGCAACCCTCAGTTTGTTTCCAATAGTTGGGAACCTGTCATGGATTTTCTTCCTCTCTGGTTTCTTCGCATTCATTTTCCCTCCCTTCCCCTATGATCCTCTGTGCTGTTCCTTCTATTCCACATATGAGTAAAACCATATAATAATTGTTTTTCTCTGACTGACTTATTTTGCTCAGCATAATACCCTCCAGTGCCTTCCACATCGATATGCTAAATATTGATCCTTTCTGATGGCTGAGTCATATTCCATTGTATATGTATATACCATGTTTTCTTTATCCATTTATCTGTCGATGGATGTCTTGGTTCCTTCCACGGTTTGGCTATTGTGGACAATGTCGCTATAAACATTCGGGGTGCAGTTGCCCCTTCAGATCACTACATTTGTAGCTTTGGGGTAAATAAAATTGCTGGGTTGTAAGGGAGCTCTCTTTTAAGTTCTTGAGGAACCTCCATATTGTTTTCCAAAGTGGCTGTACCAGTTTTCATTCCCACTTAGAAGTGTAAGAGAGTTGCCCTTTCTCCTCACCAACATTTGTTATTTCTTCGCTTGTTAACTTTTGCAATTCTGACTGGTATGAAGTGGTATCTCATTGTCATTTGGATTTCTTTTTCCCCATGCCAAGTGATGTTGAGCAGTTTGTCAAATGTCTGTTGGCCATTTGTGTGTCTTCTTTGGAGAAATATCTGTTCATATCTTCTGCCCATTTCTTGACTCGCTTATTTGTTTTTTGGGTGTTGAGTTTGGGTGTTGAACGGTAGTAAAGCGTACGGCACTTTCATGATGCTTCCACACCCACTTTTGGAAATGCTTCTCTCTCAAGGATACCTGAAGATGTTAGTGGAGAGTTGCCGTATACGCAGACTTGCTTTTCCCAGGTGAGTGCATGGCACATTCCTTATTCACTCACGCGCGCGCGCGCGCACACACACACACACACACACACACACACACACACACAGAGTTGAACATGTTTCTGTCTCGTCAGGAAAGGAGGTGTTCGTTGAGAGACGGTTTCTCGCCAATGCTTTTGGGTGCTTGCCCTTTTCCCCCCGGAGAGTGAAGTGTATGCGCTTTTTGCCTAGGCTTCCGTACACACCCTTGAGAAGCCTTCCCTCAGCCAGAAACAAGCCGTGAGTTGAAAGAGGCGTTCCACACAGACCTCCTTCTCAGAGCGAAGCCTGTCACACTTTTCCTTGGGCCTCCACACGCACTTTCGAAAAACTTCCTCCGGGAAGCTGTGAGTTGAACGACGGGTTTCCTACAGCGGTTTTCCGTGGGGGTAAGGATATATGGCACTTGGCCTTAGGCTTCCACGCAGAGATTGGAAAGGCTTCTCTCTTCGTGAAACAAGATGTGCGCTGAACGTTGCGTTCTGCGCAGGCTTGCTTTTCACACATCAGCCCATGGTACTTTCCCTAGGCTTCCACACGCGCAGTGAGTATCCCTTCCCTAAACCTGAACCAAGACGCGGGGGAAAGCTGCCTTCTACACCACCTTCTTTTCCGAGTTTCGTATAGAACCCTTGCGTTGTGCTTCCACATCCACTTTTGTCACTGCTTCGATATATCCTCCGGAGAGGGGTTCGCTTGAAAGACGGTCTCCCTCCGTCACGCTTTCAAGGAGTTAAGGATAGGGCACTCTCCTTATGCCTGCACACGTCCACTTGCAATCTCGACTGACTTCATGACCCCGTCCAATGCTACGCTGAAAGTCCCATTGCGCGCGGCCTTGTTTCTAAGAGATGAGGACAGGGCACGGCACGTTCCTTGTGCTTCCACCACGACTATATAAAAGGCTCCCGTCTCCAAGGCAAAGGATGTCAGGTGCAAGACGGCTTCTCAAAAGCGAGGTTGCCTCTTAGAGGGCGGTCTACGGCGCTCTGCTGACGCTTCCACGCCTACATATGCAAACGCTTCTGGGCTCACGAAAGAAGACGTCCGTTGAAAGCTGCCTTGTACCCCGACGCGTTTCTCGGAGTTAGGTCCAGGGAACGGTCCCTGTGCGATCACACGCAGCCTTGAGATGGCTCAGCTCTTTTCGATCGTCAGGGAGGACGTTTCTCGGAGTTAGGTCCAGGGAAAGGTAGTAAAGCGTACGGCACTTTCATGATGCTTCCACACCCACTTTTGGAAATGCTTCTCTCTCCAGGATACCTGAAGATGCTAGTGGCGAGTCGCCGTAGACGCAGACTTGCTTTTCCCAGGTCAGTACATGGCACTCTCCTTATTCACTCACGCACGCGCGCGCACGCGTGCCCTCACACACACACACACACACACACACACACACACACACACAGAGTTGAACATGTTTCTGTCTCGTCAGGAAAGAAGGTGATCGTTGAGAGACGGTTTCTCGCCGATGCTTTTGGGTTCTTGCTTTTTTCCCCCCGGAGAGAGAAGTGTAGCCGCTTTTTCCCTAGGCTTCCGTACACACCCTTGAGAAGCCTTCCGTCAGCCAGAAACAAGCCATGAGTTGAAAGAGGCGTTCCACGCAGACCTCCTTCTCAGAGCGAAGCCTGTCACACTTTTCCTTGTGAAGTAAACTAGAGAGATACAAATACTTTCTCAATGATTGCTTTAACAAAAAAGGACTAAATATCCCAATCAGAAAATATAGACTGTAAAGAGGATGCAAGACCCATCTCTATGCTGCCTACCAGAGAATCACTTCAGACCTAAAAATAAAAGCAGATTGGAAGTAATGGGACACAAAACCATTTATCATGCAAATGGAAGTGAAAAGAAAGTTGGAGTCGTAATATTTTTATGAGACAAAATAAACTGAATTGTGGGGAAGATGGCAGAGTAGAAGGACCCTAAACTCACCTCATCCCACAGATACAACTAGGTAACACTCACACCAGAGTCACCCAGAAATGGACCTTCAGATTTCCCCACAAAACTATACAACTAAATGGAGAGAGGGAATCACATCAAAGATGGTAGGAAGGACAAGGACTCTGTAGGAATCTAAACCCCATATTTCTGACCACCAGAGGGAGGGAACCACAGTCACAGAGGGGCCAGAAACAAACTACTACACCGGGGAGCCTCTAAAGCGTAGAGACATCCTCATAGCTTATGGCTTTGAAAATCAGAAGGGATGACATTTGTGAGCGTATACAACCAGCAGACTTAAAGCTTGGAACTTTTAAAAATCAGCTGTCTCAGCTCTGAGAGAGCACAGAAGGTGATAGGAAGCTGAGATCTGTCCTTAAAGATTAAGAAGAGCAAAGAGTGTGGAGAAGCTTGGGTGAAGCAGGTTGAAAGGTGCTTGAGGATTAAACAAGGGAGACATAGTTCCTGAACTCAGAGTTTGCTAAGGGACTTGTCCAGGAACAAAGGAGCTGGCAGGTGCCATTTCCCTCTACGCCCCCTCATTATAAACACACAGCTACCTGCAAGACCAAGCACAATCTAGCAATCACTAACTTGCATAAACCATGGCCCATCCCCACACCTACCACACCTGCTTCAGTCCCAGTGCTGTGGATACCCTCCCTGATAAGACCCACACAATCCTTGACAACAATATGTCTCCCCATCACCCACAGAACACGCATGCATCTTGTTAAAACAGCACACCCCATGTGTTGTGCACAATGACACAGTCCAGATCCAGTCTCTGTTGTTGCTATGCATTACCTTCAGAGGAGAACCAGCATCACCAAGTGAAAAATGTATGTTCTGCCCCGTATTTTCAAGAACAAACAATATATCTGACCTTCCTAACAGAGAGATATTCTCTGAGAAGTAGGCCAAATGAGCAGACAGAGGACTATGTCCTAAACGAAAGAAGAGGACAAAGCCACAGCAAGAGACCTAAACAAAATGGATATAAGGAACATGCCTGACAGAAAATTTAAGATAACAATTATAAAGATACTCACTGGGGAAATGAAAAGAGGGAGGACATCAGAAGGGGGAACATCATTGAGACTCTTAACAAAGAGATATGAAAGAAATAATCAGAGATGTGGAACACAAGAAATGAAATGAAGAATATACTAGATAGAATAATTAGCAGGATGGACGAAGCAGAGGAACAAATTAATGAACTAGAAGACAGTAATGGAAAGTAATCAAGCGGAACAAATGAGAGGAAAAAGAAGTATGCAAAAATGAGAAGAGACTTAGGGAATTCAGTGACTCCATCCAGTGTAACAACACCCACATGAGAGGGATCCCAGAAGGTGAAAAGGGGGAAAAGGGGGCAGAAAATCTATTTGACCAAAGAAGAGCTGAAAACTTAACCTAATCTGGTGAAGGAAACCTATACAAATCCATAAGGCATAGAGATCCCCTCCCACAAAATCAACCTAAGGAGGTCCACATCAAGATACATAGTAATCAAAATGGGAAAAGGTAGTGATAAAGAAAAAACATGTAAAGCAGCAAGATAAAAGAAGACAGTTAACATGCAAGGGAAAGCCCATAAATCTATCAGCTGAGTTTTCAGCAGAAACTATGCAGGACAGAAGAAAGTGGCGTTAAATATTCAAAGTGCTGAAGGAGAAAAATCTGCAGCAAGGAATAATTTATCCAGCAAGCCTATCCTTCAGAAAAGAAGGGGAGAAAAAGAGTTTCTTAGCCACACAAACTAAAAGAGTTCATGAGCACTAAATTAACTACAAAAAATATTGAAGGGGACACTATGAGTGGAAAAAAATCGTAAGTGAGAGTATCACAATAATGAATCAAGGAAGCAGTAAAAATAAGTATTTCTGTAAAAATCAGTTAAGGAATTCACAAAATAAAAGTATGTAAAATATGAAAACATATACCCTAACACATGAGGAGGAGTCAACAGTGGGTTTGAACTTAAACAGCATTCAACTTAATATGGACTGAAAAGGCTATATATAATCCAGGGGGTCACCACAAACCCAAACCTCTAATACACATGCAAAAGATAAAGGGAAAGAAATCCAAGAATATCATTAAAGAAAACGAGCAAACCATGAGAGAGAGAGCAAGAGAAGAAAGGATCAGAGAAAAACTACACAAAAAACTATGAAACAAGTAACAAAACATCAATAAATACATGTCTAATGATAATTAGTTTGAATGTAAATGGACTAAATGCTCCAAGCAAAAGAGCATGACAGAGTTTGTATATATATATAAAAGATTTCACACCTAAAGACACCTGCAGATGGAAATTAAGAGATGGAGAAACATTAATCATGCAAGTGGATGTCAAAAGAAGTCAGAGTAGCAATCCTTATATCAGACAAAATAGACTTTTTTAACATTGAAATTGAATTAGCCAACAGAGAGTACACCAGTAATTTCAAATGTAGCGTTCCACAATTCATCAGTTGTGTATAACACCCAGTGTTCATCACATCACATGCATTCCTTAATGCCCATCACACAGTTACTCCATCTCCCCACCCACCTTTCCTCCAGCAACCCTCAGTTTGTTTCCAATAGTTGGGAACCTGTCATGGATTTTCTTCCTCTCTGGTTTCTTCGCATTCATTTTCCCTCCCTTCCCCTATGATCCTCTGTGCTGTTCCTTCTATTCCACATATGAGTAAAACCATATAATAATTGTTTTTCTCTGACTGACTTATTTTGCTCAGCATAATACCCTCCAGTGCCTTCCACATCGATATGCTAAATATTGATCCTTTCTGATGGCTGAGTCATATTCCATTGTATATGTATATACCATGTTTTCTTTATCCATTTATCTGTCGATGGATGTCTTGGTTCCTTCCACGGTTTGGCTATTGTGGACAATGTCGCTATAAACATTCGCGGTGCAGTTGCCCCTTCAGATCACTACATTTGTAGCTTTGGGGTAAATAAAATTGCTGGGTTGTAAGGGAGCTCTCTTTTAAGTTCTTGAGGAACCTCCATATTGTTTTCCAAAGTGGCTGTACCAGTTTTCATTCCCACTTAGAAGTGTAAGAGAGTTCCCCTTTCTCCTCACCAACATTTGTTATTTCTTCGCTTGTTAACTTTTGCAATTCTGACTGGTATGAAGTGGTATCTCATTGTCATTTGGATTTCTTTTTCCCCATGCCAAGTGATGTTGAGCAGTTTGTCAAATGTCTGTTGGCCATTTGTGTGTCTTCTTTGGAGAAATATCTGTTCATATCTTCTGCCCATTTCTTGACTCGCTTATTTGTTTTTTGGGTGTTGAGTTTGGGTGTTGAACGGTAGTAAAGCGTACGGCACTTTCATGATGCTTCCACACCCACTTTTGGAAATGCTTCTCTCTCAAGGATACCTGAAGATGTTAGTGGAGAGTTGCCGTATACGCAGACTTGCTTTTCCCAGGTGAGTGCATGGCACATTCCTTATTCACTCACGCGCGCGCGCGCGCACACACACACACACACACACACACACACACACACACACAGAGTTGAACATGTTTCTGTCTCGTCAGGAAAGGAGGTGTTCGTTGAGAGACGGTTTCTCGCCAATGCTTTTGGGTGCTTGCCCTTTTCCCCCCGGAGAGTGAAGTGTATGCGCTTTTTGCCTAGGCTTCCGTACACACCCTTGAGAAGCCTTCCCTCAGCCAGAAACAAGCCGTGAGTTGAAAGAGGCGTTCCACACAGACCTCCTTCTCAGAGCGAAGCCTGTCACACTTTTCCTTGGGCCTCCACACGCACTTTCGAAAAACTTCCTCCGGGAAGCTGTGAGTTGAACGACGGGTTTCCTACAGCGGTTTTCCGTGGGGGTAAGGATATATGGCACTTGGCCTTAGGCTTCCACGCAGAGATTGGAAAGGCTTCTCTCTTCGTGAAACAAGATGTGCGCTGAACGTTGCGTTCTGCGCAGGCTTGCTTTTCACACATCAGCCCATGGTACTTTCCCTAGGCTTCCACACGCGCAGTGAGTATCCCTTCCCTAAACCTGAACCAAGACGCGGGGGAAAGCTGCCTTCTACACCACCTTCTTTTCCGAGTTTCGTATAGAACCCTTGCGTTGTGCTTCCACATCCACTTTTGTCACTGCTTCGATATATCCTCCGGAGAGGGGTTCGCTTGAAAGACGGTCTCCCTCCGTCACGCTTTCAAGGAGTTAAGGATAGGGCACTCTCCTTATGCCTGCACACGTCCACTTGCAATCTCGACTGACTTCATGACCCCGTCCAATGCTACGCTGAAAGTCCCATTGCGCGCGGCCTTGTTTCTAAGAGATGAGGACAGGGCACGGCACGTTCCTTGTGCTTCCACCACGACTATATAAAAGGCTCCCGTCTCCAAGGCAAAGGATGTCAGGTGCAAGACGGCTTCTCAAAAGCGAGGTTGCCTCTTAGAGGGCGGTCTACGGCGCTCTGCTGACGCTTCCACGCCTACATATGCAAACGCTTCTGGGCTCACGAAAGAAGACGTCCGTTGAAAGCTGCCTTGTACCCCGACGCGTTTCTCGGAGTTAGGTCCAGGGAACGGTCCCTGTGCGATCACACGCAGCCTTGAGATGGCTCAGCTCTTTTCGATCGTCAGGGAGGACGTTTCTCGGAGTTAGGTCCAGGGAAAGGTAGTAAAGCGTACGGCACTTTCATGATGCTTCCACACCCACTTTTGGAAATGCTTCTCTCTCCAGGATACCTGAAGATGCTAGTGGCGAGTCGCCGTAGACGCAGACTTGCTTTTCCCAGGTCAGTACATGGCACTCTCCTTATTCACTCACGCACGCGCGCGCACGCGTGCCCTCACACACACACACACACACACACACACACACACACACACAGAGTTGAACATGTTTCTGTCTCGTCAGGAAAGAAGGTGATCGTTGAGAGACGGTTTCTCGCCGATGCTTTTGGGTTCTTGCTTTTTTCCCCCCGGAGAGAGAAGTGTAGCCGCTTTTTCCCTAGGCTTCCGTACACACCCTTGAGAAGCCTTCCGTCAGCCAGAAACAAGCCATGAGTTGAAAGAGGCGTTCCACGCAGACCTCCTTCTCAGAGCGAAGCCTGTCACACTTTTCCTTGTGAAGTAAACTAGAGAGATACAAATACTTTCTCAATGATTGCTTTAACAAAAAAGGACTAAATATCCCAATCAGAAAATATAGACTGTAAAGAGGATGCAAGACCCATCTCTATGCTGCCTACCAGAGAATCACTTCAGACCTAAAAATAAAAGCAGATTGGAAGTAATGGGACACAAAACCATTTATCATGCAAATGGAAGTGAAAAGAAAGTTGGAGTCGTAATATTTTTATGAGACAAAATAAACTGAATTGTGGGGAAGATGGCAGAGTAGAAGGACCCTAAACTCACCTCATCCCACAGATACAACTAGGTAACACTCACACCAGAGTCACCCAGAAATGGACCTTCAGATTTCCCCACAAAACTATACAACTAAATGGAGAGAGGGAATCACATCAAAGATGGTAGGAAGGACAAGGACCCTGTAGGAATCTAAACCCCATATTTCTGACCACCAGAGGGAGGGAACCACAGTCACAGAGGGGCCAGAAACAAACTACTACACCGGGGAGCCTCTAAAGCGTAGAGACATCCTCATAGCTTATGGCTTTGAAAATCAGAAGGGATGACATTTGTGAGCGTATACAACCAGCAGACTTAAAGCTTGGAACTTTTAAAAATCAGCTGTCTCAGCTCTGAGAGAGCACAGAAGGTGATAGGAAGCTGAGATCTGTCCTTAAAGATTAAGCAGAGCAAAGAGTGTGGAGAAGCTTGGGTGAAGCAGGTTGAAAGGTGCTTGGGGATTAAACAAGGGAGACATAGTTCCTGAACTCAGAGTTTGCTAAGGGACTTGTCCAGGAACAAAGGAGCTGGCAGGTGCCATTTCCCTCTACGGCCCCTCATTATAAACACACACCTACCTGCAAGACCAAGCACAATCTAGCAATCACTAACTTGCATAAACCATGGCCCATCCCCACACCTACAACACCTGCTTCAGTCCCAGTGCTGTGGATACCCTCCCTGATAAGACCCACACAATCCTTGACAACAATATGTCTCCCCATCACCCACAGAACACGCATGCATCTTGTTAAAACAGCACACCCCATGTGTTGTGCACAATGACACAGTCCAGATCCAGTCTCTGTTGTTGCTATGCATTACCTTCAGAGGAGAACCAGCATCACCAAGTGAAAAATGTATGTTCTGCCCCGTATTTTCAAGAACAAGCAATATATCTGACCTTCCTAACAGAGAGATATTCTCTGAGAAGTAGGCCAAATGAGCAGACAGAGGACTATGTCCTAAACGAAAGAAGAGGACAAAGCCACAGCAAGAGACCTAAACAAAATGGATATAAGGAACATGCCTGACAGAAAATTTAAGATAACAATTATAAAGATACTCACTGGGGAAATGAAAAGAGGGAGGACATCAGAAGGGGGAACATCATTGAGACTCTTAACAAAGAGATATGAAAGAAATAATCAGAGATGTGGAACACAAGAAATGAAACGAAGAATATACTAGATAGAATAATTAGCAGGATGGACGAAGCAGAGGAACAAATTAATGAACTAGAAGACAGTAATGGAAAGTAATCAAGCGGAACAAATGAGAGGAAAAAGAAGTATGCAAAAATGAGAAGAGACTTAGGGAATTCAGTGACTCCATCCAGTGTAACAACACCCACATGAGAGGGATGCCAGAAGGTGAAAAGGGGGAAAAGGGGGCAGAAAATCTATTTGACCAAAGAAGAGCTGAAAACTTAACCTAATCTGGTGAAGGAAACCTATACAAATCCATAAGGCATAGAGATCCCCTCCCACAAAATCAACCTAAGGAGGTCCACATCAAGATACATAGTAATCCAAATGGGAAAAGGTAGTGATAAAGAAAAAACATTTAAAGCAGCAAGATAAAAGAAGACAGTTAACATGCAAGTGAAAGCCCATAAATCTATCAGCTGAGTTTTCAGCAGAAACTATGCAGGACAGAAGAAAGTGGCGTTAAATATTCAAAGTGCTGAAGGAGAAAAATCTGCAGCAAGGAATAATTTATCCAGCAAGCCTATCCTTCAGAAAAGAAGGGGAGAAAAATAGTTTCTTAGCCACACAAACTAAAAGAGTTCATGACCACTAAATTAACTACAAAAAATATTGAAGGGGACACTATGAGTGGAAAAAAATCGTAAGTGAGAGTATCACAATAATGAATCAAGGAAGCAGTAAAAATAAGTATTTCTGTAAAAATCAGTTAAGGAATTCACAAAATAAAAGTATGTAAAATATGAAAACATATACCCTAACACATGAGGAGGAGTCAACAGTGGGTTTGAACTTAAACAGCATTCAACTTAATATGGACTGAAAAGGCTATTTATAATCCAGGGGGTCACCACAAACCCGAACCTCTAATACACATGCAAAAGATAAAGGGAAAGAAATCCAAGAATATCATTAAAGAAAACGAGCAAACCATGAGAGAGAGAGCAAGAGAAGAAAGGATCAGAGAAAAAGTACACAAAAAACTATGAAACAAGTAACAAAACATCAATAAATACATGTCTAATGATAATTAGTTTGAATGTAAATGGACTAAATGCTCCAAGCAAAAGAGCATGACAGAGTTTGTATATATATATAAAAGATTTTACACTTAAAGACACCTGCAGATGGAAATTAAGAGATGGAGAAACATTAATCATGCAAGTGGATGTCAAAAGAAGTCAGAGTAGCAATCCTTATATCAGACAAAATAGACTTTTTTAACATTGAAATTGAATTAGCCAACATAGACTACACCAGTAATTTCAAATGTAGCGTTCCAAAATTCATCAGTTGTGTATAACACCCAGTGTTCATCACATCACATGCATTCCTTAATGCCCATCACACAGTTACTCCATCTCCCCACCCACCTTTCCTCCAGCAACCCTCAGTTTGTTTCCAATAGTTGGGAACCTGTCATGGATTTTCTTCCTCTCTGGTTTCTTCGCATTCATTTTCCCTCCCTTCCCCTATGATCCTCTGTGCTGTTCCTTCTATTCCACATATGAGTAAAACCATATAATAATTGTTTTTCTCTGACTGACTTATTTTGCTCAGCATAATACCCTCCAGTGCCTTCCACATCGATATGCTAAATATTGATCCTTTCTGATGGCTGAGTCATATTCCATTGTATATGTATATACCATGTTTTCTTTATCCATTTATCTGTCGATGGATGTCTTGGTTCCTTCCACGGTTTGGCTATTGTGGACAATGTCGCTATAAACATTCGGGGTGCAGTTGCCCCTTCAGATCACTTCATTTGTAGCTTTGGGGTAAATAAAATTGCTGGGTTGTAAGGGAGCTCTCTTTTAAGTTCTTGAGGAACCTCCATATTGTTTTCCAAAGTGGCTGTACCAGTTTTCATTCCCACTTAGAAGTGTAAGAGAGTTCCCCTTTCTCCTCACCAACATTTGTTATTTCTTCGCTTGTTAACTTTTGCAATTCTGACTGGTATGAAGTGGTATCTCATTGTCATTTGGATTTCTTTTTCCCCATGCCAAGTGATGTTGAGCAGTTTGTCAAATGTCTGTTGGCCATTTGTGTGTCTTCTTTGGAGAAATATCTGTTCATATCTTCTGCCCATTTCTTGACTCGCTTATTTGTTTTTTGGGTGTTGAGTTTGGGTGTTGAACGGTAGTAAAGCGTACGGCACTTTCATGATGCTTCCACACCCACTTTTGGAAATGCTTCTCTCTCAAGGATACCTGAAGATGTTAGTGGAGAGTTGCCGTATACGCAGACTTGCTTTTCCCAGGTGAGTGCATGGCACATTCCTTATTCACTCACGCGCGCGCGCGCGCGCACACACACACACACACACACACACACACACAGAGTTGAACATGTTTCTGTCTCGTCAGGAAAGGAGGTGTTCGTTGAGAGACGGTTTCTCGCCAATGCTTTTGGGTGCTTGCCCTTTTCCACCCGGAGAGTGAAGTGTATGCGCTTTTTGCCTAGGCTTCCGTACACACCCTTGAGAAGCCTTCCCTCAGCCAGAAACAAGCCGTGAGTTGAAAGAGGCGTTCCACACAGACCTCCTTCTCAGAGCGAAGCCTGTCACACTTTTCCTTGGGCCTCCACACGCACTTTAGAAAAACTTCCTCCGGGAAGCTGTGAGTTGAACGACGGGTTTCCTACAGCGGTTTTCCGTGGGGGTAAGGATATATGGCACTTGGCCTTAGGCTTCCACGCACACATTGGAAACGGCTTCTCTCTTCGTGAAACAAGATGTGCGCTGAACGTTGCGTTCTGCGCAGGCTTGCTTTTCACACATCAGCCGATGGTACTTTCCCTAGGCTTCCACACGCGCAGTGAGTATCCCTTCCCTAAACCTGAACCAAGACGCGGGGGAAAGCTGCCTTCTACACCACCTTCTTTTCCGAGTTTCGTATAGAACCCTTGCGTTGTGCTTCCACATCCACTTTTGTCACTGCTTCGATATATCCTCCGGAGAGGGGTTCGCTTGAAAGACGGTCTCCCTCCGTCACGCTTTCAAGGAGTTAAGGATAGGGCACTCTCCTTATGCTTGCACACGTCCACTTGCAATCTCGACTGACTTCATGACCCCGTCCATATGCTACGCTGAAAGTCCCATTGCGCGCGGCCTTGTTTCTAAGAGATGAGGACAGGGCACGGCACGTTCCTTGTGCTTCCACCACGACTATATAAAAGGCTCCCGTCTCCAAGGCAAAGGATGTCAGGTGCAAGACGGCTTCGCAAAAGCGAGGTTGCCTCTTAGAGGGCGGTCTACGGCGCTCTGCTGACGCTTCCACGCCTACATATGCAAACGCTTCTGGGCTCACGAAAGAAGACGTCCGTTGAAAGCTGCCTTGTACCCCGACGCGTTTCTCGGAGTTAGGTCCAGGGAACGGTCCCTGTGCGATCACACGCAGCCTTGAGATGGCTCAGCTCTTTTCGATCGTCAGGGAGGACGTTTCTCGGAGTTAGGTCCAGGGAAATGTAGTAAAGCGTACGGCACTTTCATGATGCTTCCACACCCACTTTTGGAAATGCTTCTCTCTCCAGGATACCTGAAGATGCTAGTGGCGAGTCGCCGTAGACGCAGACTTGCTTTTCCCAGGTCAGTACATGGCACTCTCCTTATTCACTCACGCACGCGCGCGCGCGCGTGCCCTCACACACACACACACACACACACACACACACACACACACAGAGTTGAACATGTTTCTGTCTCGTCAGGAAAGAAGGTGATCGTTGAGAAACGGTTTCTCGCCGATGCTTTTGGGTTCTTGCTTTTTTCCCCCCGGAGAGAGAAGTGTAGCCGCTTTTTCCCTAGGCTTCCGTACACACTCTTGAGAAGCCTTCCGTCAGCCAGAAACAAGCCAT